>NC_071434.1:1365958-1409890 GCF_017976375.1 Cuculus canorus
ATCGCCCATTTCCTCCCCATTTCCTCCCCCAAATCCCCTATTTCCCCCTCCAAACCCCCATTTCCCCCTCTAAATCCCCCATTTCCCCCTCTAAATCCCCCATTTCCCGCCATTCCCCTCCATTTCCCATTTCCCCCCCAAATCCCCCATTTCCCCTTCAAAACCCCCCATTTCCTCCCCCAAACCCCCAATTCCCCCTCCAAACCCCCCATTTACCCCTCTAAACCCCCCATTTCCCCCCATTTCCCCCTCCAAACCCCCCATTTCCTCCCCCAAACCCCCCATTTCCCCTCCAAACCCCCATTCCCCCTTCAAAACCCCCCATTTCCCCCCAATTCCCCCTCCAAACCCCCCATTTCCTCCCCCAAACCCCCAATTCCCCCTCCAAACCCCCAATTCCCCCTCCAAATCCCCCATTTCCCCCTCCAAATCCCCCATTTCCTCCCCCAAACCCCCATTCCCCCTCCAAACCCCCCAATTCCCCCTCCAAACCCCCATTTCCCCCTCTAAATCCCCCATTTCCCCTTCAAAACCCCCCATTTCCCCCCAATTCCCCCTCCAAATCCCCCATTTCCCCCTCTAAATCCCCCATTTCCCCCTCCAAACCCCCCATTTCCCCCTCCAATCCCCCATTTTCCCCCATTTCCCCCTCCAAACCCCCCATTTCCCCCTCCAAACCCCCCCATTTCCCCCTCCAAACCCCCCATTTCCCCCCAAAACCCCCATTTCCTCCCCATTTTCTCCCCCAAACCCCCATTTCCCCCTCCAAACCTCCCATTTCCCCCTCCAAACCCCCATTTCCCCCTCCAAATCCCCCATTTCCCCCATTTCCCTCCATTTCCCCCTATTTCTCACTCCAAACCCCCCATTTCCCCCTATTTCCCCCTCCAAACCCCCATTTCCTACCCATTTTCTCCCCCAAACCCCCATTTCCCGCTCCAAACCCCCCATTTCCCCCTCCAAACCCCCCATTTCCCCCCCATTCCCCCTCCAAACCCCCCATTTCCCCCTCCAAACCCCCCATTTCCCCCCATTTCCCCCTCCAAACCCCCCATTTCCCCCCAAACCCCCCATTTCCCCCTCCAATCCCCCCATTTCCCCCTCCAAATCCCCCATTTCCCCCTCCAAACCCCCCATTTCCTCCCCCAAATGCCCCAAATCCCCCATTTCTTCCCCCATTTCCCCCCATTTCCCCCCCATTTCCCCCTCTAAACCCCCATTTCCTCCCTCAAACCCCCATTTCCCCCCCATTTCCCCCCCATTTCCCCCTTCCCCCCCCTTTTACCAGGAGCTCTTCCTGTTCCTCGCGATTTCCGGCCAATCCGTAGGTGGGAATTTCCCCCAAAGTGCGACAGAATTCCGAGGTGGCGTTAAAAACGATGTTTCCTCCGCGCGGATCCGTGGGGGGCGGCGCCGCCCCTCCCCCCCCCCCCCGCGCCCCGAATCCGCTCCAACACCTGAAAAAAAAAAGGGGGGGTTCGGGGAGACCCCCCCAAAAAATAAACCCCTTCCCAACACCAAAACAGCCCCAAAAACCACTGAATTCACCCCAAAAGAGCCCTAAAATCCACTCTAAAATGACCCCCCCGGAACTGAGCCCCCAAAATCGCCCCAAAATCCGCCCCTGAACCCCAAAATCAGCCACAAAGTCCCCCCAAAAGTAAAGACACCCCAAAAAATGCCCTAAATCGCCCCAAAAGGAATCCAAATGAAACCAAAGACCCCCCAAAATCACCCCAAAACGCCCTTTGAACCCCAAAATCGCCATTAAAACTCCCCCAAAAGTAAAGACACCCCAAAATCACCCCAAAACACCCTTTGAACCTCAAAATCAGCCTCAAAGTCTCCCCAAAACCCAAAGACACCCCAAAAAACGCCCTAAATGGCCCCAAAAAGAGCCCCAAAGAAATAAAGACCCCCAAAAGTCCCCCCCAAAATCACCCCAAAATGCTCTTTGAACCCCAAAATCACCCTCAAAGTCCTCCCAAAAGTAAAGACACACCAAAAAATGTCCTAAATCGCCCCAAAAAGAGCCCCAACGACACAAAGACCCCCCAAAAGTCCCCCCGAAACCCCCAAATCACCCCAAAAAGCCCCCAAAAGTGCCCCCAAACCCCCCAAAAAGACCCCAAAGACCCCCCAAAACCCCCTAAAAAGACCCCAAACCCCCCCCAAAAGCCCCCCCAAAAGCCCAAGAGCCCCCCCAAAATAAAGACCCCCCAAAACCCTCAAATCACCCCTAAAACCCCCCCAAAACACCCCTTTCAACCCTCAAATTTTGGGGTGCTGAGAAGAATCCCTCAGATTTTGGGGTGCTCCGAGGTAACCCCTCTATTTTTGAGGTCCTCCCTCAACTTTTCGGGGTGCTGAGGGGGTGGGTCCTCAACTTCTGGGGTGCTCAAGGGGGTCCCCCAACTTTTGGGGTGCTCAGAGGGGTCCCCCAATTTTTGGGGTGCGATAAAACCACCCAAAAAGCCTTAAAATCTTGGGGTGTGGCTCAAGTTTTAAGGCCTTATGAAGGGAATCGTTGAGGTTTTGGGGTGCTGAGGGGGTCCCTGAGGGTTTTTTTGGGGTGTCTGTGAGGTTTTGGGGTGTCGTTAAGGTTTTGGGGGACCCCCAAACCTTTTCGGTCGCGTTCTGTCGTAACTGTTGGAGCTGTCGGAGGCGTCGTCCTCGTTCCAACTGTAATTGCAGCTCCCGTTCGGCTTCGTCCTCTTCCAGAGGCGCCGGAGAATCCGGGGGGACCTCCTCTGTAAAATCCAAGGGGTGATAATAAAAGGGGGGACCCCAAAATTCCAGGGGGGGACCCCAAAATCCCGGGGAGGGACCTCAAAAGGGGAGAAAAACGGCTCAAAAGTCGTTGCGCCCTCAAATCAGAGCGCCTTAAAGATATTGGGGGACCCCTTCTGGGAGAAATGGGGGTTCACAGGGAGAGGGGGGACCCCAAACTATAAGGGGTGACCCCAAAATATAAGGGGGGACCCCAAAATTCCAAGGGGGACCCCAAAGTTTGGAAGGAGGACCCTGAAAGTCAAGGGATGTGGCTCAGAGCATCAGAGCTGTGAGGACGCCCCAAAAAGCATTGGGGACCCCTTCGTGGAGAAATGGGGGTTCATAGGGAGAGGGGGGACCCCAAAATAAGAGGAGGGACCCCAAAATATAAGGGGGGACCCCAAAATTCTAAGGGGGACCCCAAAGTTTAGAAGGAGGGCTCTGAAAGTCAAGGGATGCGGCTCAGAGCGTCCAAGCTGTGAGGACCCCCCAAAAAGCATTGGGGACCCCTTCTGGGAGAAATGGGGGTTCACAGGGAGAGGGGGGACCCCAAAGTATAAGGGGGGACCCCAAAATTCCAGGGGGGGACCCCAAAATCGCGAGGAGGGACCTCAAAAGGGGAGAAAAACGGCTCAAAAGTCGTTGCGCCCCCAAATCAGAGTGCCTTAAAGATATTGGGGGACCCCTTCTGGGAGAAATGGGGGTTCACAGGGAGAGGAGGGACCCCAAAATATAAGGGGGGACCCCAAAATTTCCAGGGGGACCCCAAAATTCCAGGGGGGGACCCCAAAATCGCGAGGAGGGACCTCAAAAGGGGAGAAAAACGGCTCAAAAGTCGTTGCGCCTCCAAATCAGAGCGCCTTAAAGATATTGGGGGACCCCTTCTGGGAGAAATGGGGGTTCACAGGGAGAGGGGGGACCCCAAACTATGAGGGGGACCCCAAAATATAAGGGGGGACCCCAAAACTCCAAGGGGGACCCCAAAGTTTGGAAGGAGGGCCCTGAAAGTCAAGGGATGCGGCTCAGAGCATCAAAGCTGTGAGGACCCCCCAAAAAGCATTGGGGACCCCTTCTGGGAGAAATGGGGGGGTCATAGAGAGAGAGGGGACCCTAAAATAAGAGGGGGGACCCCAAAATATAAGGGGGGACCCCAAAATTCCAGGGGGGGACCCCAAAATCCCGAGGAGGGACCTCAAAAGGGGAGAAAAACGGCTCAAAAAGTCATTGTGCTCCAAATCAGAGCGCCTTAAAGATATGGGAGAAATGGGGGGGGGGAATCTATGGGGCAGAGGGGGCACTTGTGGGGCAGGAAAAGGCACTTATGGGGCAGAGGGGGCACTTATGGGGGTGAAGAAGGCACTTATGGGGCAGGAAAAGGCACTAATGGGGCAGAAAAGGGCACTTATGGGGCAGGAAAAGGCACTTATGGGGTGAAGAAGGCACTTATGGGGCAGGAAAATGCACTTATGGGGCAGGAGGAGGGACTTATGGGGTGGAGAAAGCACTTATGGGGCAGAAGGGGGACTTATGGGGCAGGAAGGGGCACTTACGGGGTGGAAGAGACACTTATGGGGCAGGGTGGGATACTTATGGGGCAAGAAAAGGCACTTATGGGGCACGATGGGACACTTATGGGGCAGAAAAGGGTATTTATGGGGCAGGAAGGGGAACTTATGGGGCAGAAGGAGGCATTTATGGGGCAGGAAAAGGCACTTATGGGGCAGGAAGGGGCACTTATGGGGCAGGAAGGGGCGCTTGTGGGGCAGGAATAGGGACTTATGGGGCAGAGGAGGCACTTATGGGGCAGGAAAGGGTACTTAAGTTTAAGTCCCTCTTTCTGCCCCATAAGTGTTCCCTCCTGCCCTATAAGTTCCTCTTCCTGCCCCATAAGTGCCTTTTCCTGCCCCATAAGTGCCCTTTCCCATCCCATAAGTGCCCCTTCAGCCCCATAAGTGCCCTTTCCCGCCCTATAAGTGCCCCCTTCACCCCATAAGTGCCCTTTCCCGCCCTATAAGTGCCCTTTCCTGCCCCATAAGTGCCCCTTCCTGCCCCATAAGTGCCCCCCCCGCCCCACAGCTGCCCCACAAGTGCCCCATTACCATCGCTGCTGCTCTCCACTTGGGGGTCGCGGTTCTCGGGGGGTTCCGGGGGGGTTTTTTCCTGCCCCTCCCCCCCTTCTTCCTTCCCCCCTTTTCCTTTCTCTTCCTCTTCCTTTTCCACCTCCTCTCCCTTTTCCACTTCCTCTTCCGCTTCCTCTTCCTCTTCCTCCTTACGCCGCCCTCGGCCGCGAGTCCTGGGGGGGGAAAAGGGGGGTCAGAACCCCCCAAAACCCCTATAGATGCCATAAGACCCCCCCAAAACCCCTATAGGTGCCATAAGACCCCCCCAAAACCCCTATAGATGCCATAAGACCCCCCCAAAACCCCTATAGATACCTTAAGACCCCCCCAAAACCCCTATAGGTGCCATAAGACCCCCCCAAAACACCTATAGATGCCATAAGACCCCCCCAAAACCCCTATAGATGCCATAAGACCCCCCAAAACCCCTATAGGGACCATAAGACCCCCCCAAAACCCCTATAGATGCCATAAGACCCCCCAAAAGACCCCATAGGTCCCCCCCAGACCCTATAAGTGCCCCCCAACACCCTATAGGTGCCCCCCCGGACCCTATAGGTGCCCCATCAGACCTTATAGGTCCCCCTTCACACCCTACAGGTGCCCCCCCGGACCCTATAGGTGCCTCATCAGACCCTATAGATCCCCCCAACACCCTATAGGTGCCCCCCAAGACCCTATAGGTGTCCCCCCACCCCCTATAAGTACCCCTTTAGACGCTATAAGTGCCCCATCAGACCCTATAGGTGCCCCCAACACCCCATAGGTGCCTCCCCGGACCCTATAGGTGCCCCCCAACACCCTATAGGTGCCCCCAACACCCCATAGGTGCCTCCCCAGACCCTATAGGTGCCCCCAACACCCTATAGGTCCCCCCACACACCCTATAGGTCCCCCCCAGACCCTATAGGTGCCCCATCACACTCTATACGTTCCCCCCCACACCCTATAGGTCCCCCCAACACCCCATAGGTGCCCCATCAGACCTTATAGGTCCGTCTTCACACCCTACAGGTGCCCCTTCGACCCTATAGGTGCCCCCCACACCCTATAGGTGCCCCTTCAGACCCTATAGGGGCCCCCAACACCCTATATATCCCACACACAGCCTATAGGTGCCCCTCCAGACCCTATAAGTGCTCTCCAGACCCTATAGGTGCCCCATCACACTCTATAGGTGCTCCTTCAGACACTATAGGTGCCCCCCAACACCCCACAGGTGCCCCTTCAGACACTATAGGTGCTCCTTCAGACCCTATAGATCCCCCCACGCACCCTATAGGTGCCCCCCAACACCCTACAGATCCCCCCCAGACCCTATAGATCCCCCCAAACACCCCATAGGTGCCCCATCAGACCCTATAGATCCTCCCCCACACCCTATAGATCCCCCCAAAAACCCTATAGGTCCCCCAACACCCCATAGGTGCCCCTTCAGACCCTATAAGTGCTCTCCAGACCCTATAGGTGCCCCTTCACACCCATAAGTGCCCCCCAGACCCTATAGATCCCCCCCAACACCCTATAGGTGCCCCCCAACACCCTATAGGTGCCCCATCAACCTCTATAGGTGCCCCCTAAGACCCTATAGCTCCCCCCCAGGCCCTATAGGTGCCCCCAAACACCCTATAGGTGCCCCTTCAGACCCTATAGGTGTCCCCCAACACCCCATAGGTGCCCCTTCAGACCCTATAGGTGCCCCCCACATCCTATAGATCCCCAAAAAAAACCCTATAGGTCCCCCCCCACACCCTATAGGTCCCCCATCAGACCCATAAGTGCCCCATCAGACCCTATAGATCCCCCCGAACACCCTATAGGTGCCCCCCCACACCCTATAGGTGCCCCCCAACACCCTATAGGTGCCCCCCCCAGACCCTATAGGTGCCCCCACCTGGATCCGAAGTCCCTATAGGGGTCGGGGGGGGCTCCGGGCAGGAGTTCATCCGCCTTTAACGCTTTCTCCTTCCTCCGAAGGCGACGGACGCGGCGGCGACACCGGCGGAAACCCTCGCGCTGAATTTGGGGGGAAAGGAGAAAAAATTGGGAATTACGGAGCCATAAAAAGGTCAGAAATGGTAAAAATAATGAAATAAAGAAAAAAAAAGGAAAAAAAATAAAACAGCGGCAAAAAAATTGAAATAAGTGAAATTTTGGGAAAAATTTCAAAATTTTTTGCAAAATTTTGAAATTTTTCACAAAAATTTTTTCACAAAATCTTGAAATTTTTGGCAAAACTTTGAATTTTTTGCAAAATTTTGAAATTTTCACAAAATTTTTGGCAAAATTCTGGAATTTTCACAAAATTTTTGGCAAAATTTTGACATTTTCACAAAATTTTTGGCAAAATTTCAAAATTTTTCACAAAATTTCAAAATTTTTCACAAAAATTTTTTCACAAAATTTTGAAATTTTTGGCAAAACTTTGACTTTTTTGCAAAATTTTGACATTTTCACAAAATTTTTGGCAAAATTTTGACATTTTCACAAAAATTTTGGCAAATTTATGACATTTCACAAAAATTTTGGCAAAATTTTGAAATTTTCCACATAATTCCAAAATTTTTCACAAAATTTCAACTGAAAATACTCAAAATCCACTCAATTCTCCACAAAATCTCCAAATTTTCACAAATTGTCCTAAAATAACCTCTAAATATCTCAAATTTGCCTCAAAAATCTTCAAATTGCTCCTAAATTTCATGAAATTGCCACAAAAATCAAATAATTCCCAAAAAATAGTGAAATGCCCACAATTTAACTCAAAATCTCTGCAAAAAACACAAATAAGGGCTAAAAAATACCCAAATATCCACAATTCACCTCAAAATTGATGTAAAAAACCCAAATAAGGCCCCAAAATACCCCCAATTCACCTTAAAATTTCAGAATTTCCAATAAATATTCCCAAATTTCCCCTCAAAAGACCAAATAACCCTCAAAAAACCTCAAATAGTACAAATTTGCTTTAAAATTTTCAAATCACTGCAAAATACTTCAAATCCTCCCCCAAAAAAATGAAATGAACCAAAAAAAAATTTCAAATAAACCAAATTTCCGCCAAAATTTACAAATTTGTCTCAAAATTTCCCCCAAAAGGCTCCAAATACCTCTTTTTCTCCTCAAAATCTTCAAATCCCCTCTGAGCGCCGCAAATCCCCCCCTGAACCCCCAAATCTCCCTCTGAACCCCCCAAATCCCCCTCTGACCCCCCCAAATCCCCTCCTGAACCCCCAAATCCCCCCCGAACCCCCAAATCCCCTCCAACCCCCCAAAACTCCCCAATTCTCCCCCTGAACCCCCAAATCCCCTCCTGAACCCCCAAATCCCCCCTGAACCCCCAAATCCCCTCCAAAGCCCCTCTGACCCCCCCAAATCCCTCTCTAATGCCCCAAATCCCCCCAAATCCCCCCCTGAACCCCCAAATCCCCCTCTGAACCCCCCAATTCCCCCTCAAACTCCTAAATCCATATCTAACCCCCCAAATTCCCCCCAAATCCCCTCTGACCCCCCAAAATCTCCTCTGATACCCCAAATCCCCTCCAAATCCCCTTCTGACTCCCCCAAATCTCCCCCCGAACCCCAAATCCCCCCCTGACCTCCCCAAATCCCCCCCGACCCCCCCAAATCCCCCCTGAACCCCCAAATCTCCCTCTGAACCCCCCAAATCCCCCCTGAACCCCCAAATCTCCCTCCAATCCCCCCAAATCTCCCCCTGAACCCCCAAATCTCCCTCTGATCCCCCCAAATCCCCCTCTGACCCCCCCAAAACCCCCTCCAATCCCCCCAAATGCCCCCCTGAACCCTCAAACCCCCCTCCAACCCCCCCAATTCGCCCTCTGAACCCCCAAGTCTCCCTCTGACACCCCCAAATCCCCCCCTGAACCCCCAAATCCCCCTCTGACCCCCCCAAATCCCCCTCCAACTCCCCCAATTCGCCCTCTGAACTCCTAAATCTCCCTCTGACCCCCCCAAATCCCCTCCAATCCCCTCAAATCCCCCCTGAACCCCCAAATCTCCCTCTGACCCCCCCAAATCTCCCTCCGACCCCCCCTGAACCCCCAAATCCCCCTCTGACCCCCCCAAATCCCCCTCCGACCCCCCCAAATGCCCCTTGAACCCCCAAATCCCCCTCTGACCCCTCCAAATCCCCCTCTGATCCCCCCAAATCCCCCCCTGAACCCCCAAATCTCCCTCTGACCCCCCCCAAATCCCCCTCTGATCCCCCCAAATCCCCCCTTGAACCCCCAAATTTCTCTCTGATCCCCCCAAATCTCCCCCTAAACCCCCAAATCCCCCTCTGAACCCCCAAATCCCCCTCAAACCCCCCCAAATCCCCCCCTGAATCTCCCTCTGACCCCCCTGAATCCCCCCCTGAACCCCCAAATCCCCCCCTGAACCCCCAAATCCCCCTCAAACCCCCCCAAATCCCCCCCTGAACCCCCAAATCCCCCCCTGAACCCCCCAATCCGCCCCCGCACCCCAACTCACCATCTCTTGGGGGGTGAGGTAGTCGTGGGCGGGGCGCAGCGGCGGCAGTTGGAGGCTGTGGGGGGCGGGGCCGGGGGGGGCGGGGCCGGGGGGGACCCCCAAATCCGCGGGGAGCGCCCCCCCCGCCCCGAGGCGGAAGGAGGGCCGCGCCGGAGCCTCCGAGTACTGCGGCAGCGGATCCCGACGGAGCGCGGCCTGCGGAACACCCCGACGGCGCCGCCGTCACGCGGGAAACGCACCGGAAACCAACCCGGAAACCACCCGGAAATGACCCGGAAATGACCCGGAAATGATGGGGAAACGACCCGGAAACAATAAGGAAACAACGGGGAAACAACATGGAAGCAATGGGGAAACCACCAGGAAACAACGGGGAAACCATGGGGAAACAACGGGGAAACAATGAGGAAACAACAGGGAAACAATGGGGAAATAGCAGGGAAACAATGGGGAAACAATGGGAAAACAATGGGGAAGCAATGGGAACACAATGGGGAAACAACATGGAAGCAATGGGGAAACAACAGGGAAATGACAGGGAAACAATGGGGAAACCACAGGGAAGCAATGGGGATACAATGGGGAAACAACAAGGAAACAATAGGGAAACCACAGGGAAACAACGGGGAAGCAATGAGGAAGCAACAGGGAAACCACAGGGAAATGACAAGAAAATGACATGGAAATGACAGGGAAACAATGGGGAAACAACATGGAAACAACGGGGAAACCACAGGTAAAAGACAAGGAAATGACAGGGAAACAACGGGGAAATGACATGGAAATGACAGGAAAATGACACGGAAACAACAGGGAAACAACACGGAAATGACAGGGAAACAACATGGAAGCAATGGCGAAACAAGAAGGAAACCACAGGGAAACAACAGGGAAATGACAAGGAAATGACAGGGAAACAATGGGGAAAGAATGGTGAAACCACAGGGAAATTACAAGGAAATGACGGGGAAACGATGGGGAAATGACACAGAAACAATGGGGAAACAACGGGAAAACAACATGGAAGCAATGGGGAAACAATGGGGAAACAACGGGGAAACCACAGGGAAATGACAAGGAAATGACACGGAAACAATGGGGAAACCACAGCAAAAAGACAAGGAAATGACAGGGAAACAACAGGGAAATGACAAGGAAACTACAGCGAAACAACATGGAAGCAATGGGGAAACAATGAGGAAACAACAGGGAAATGACAGGGAAACAATGGGGAAACAACATGGAAGCAACGGGGAAACAATGGGGAAACAATGGGGAAACCACAGGGAAGCAACGGGGAAGCAATGAGAAAACAACGGGGAAACCACAGGGAAATGACAAGGAAATGACAGGGGAACAACATGGAAACGACAGGGAAAAAATGGGGAAACAACATGGAAGCAATGGGGAAACAACAGGGACACCACAGGGAAACAACAGGGAAATGACAAGGAAATGGCAGGGAAACAATGGGCAAACAACAGGGAAATGCCAAGGAAACGACAAGGAAATGACAGGGAAATGACATGGAAACAATGGGGAAATAACGGGGAAACCACTGGGAAATGATGGGGAAACGACAGGAAAACAACACCAGAATCACACAGGAACCGTAGGAAAATCACAGCCAAAAGACAAGGAAACCATAGGGAAACAACATGGAAGCAACGGGGAAACAATGGGGAAACGAGGGGGAAACAACATCAGAATCATACGGGAACCATAGGAAAACCACAGCCAAATGACACAGAAACCATAAGGAAACAACGAGGAAACAATGGGGAAACAACAGGGAAACAACATAGGAACACCACCAGAGCGACACGGAAACCACAGGGAAACAACACAGATACTACAAGGAAACAACAGGGAAACAACAGGAAAACAACATGGGAACAACAAAGGAGCAGGAGGAAAACAACAGGGAAGCAACATAGGAACAACACCGAAGCGACAGGGAAACGACAAGGAAATGAGAGGGAAACGACAGAGAATCCACATGGAAACAACAGGGAAAGCACAGGGAAATGACAGAGAAGCAACACAGAAACAATACAGAAGCCACGGGGAAACAACGGGGAAACAACGGGGAAACAACGGGGAAACAATGGGGAAACAACATGGGAACGACACCAAAGTGACACAGAAATAACACGGAAACCATACGGAAACAACAGGGAAAAGAGGTGGAAACCACAGGAAAACCACATAGAAATAAGAAGGAAAAAACATGGAAACCATACAGGAATCACACGGAAA
Organism: Cuculus canorus; assembly: GCF_017976375.1. NCBI lineage: Eukaryota > Metazoa > Chordata > Aves > Cuculiformes > Cuculidae > Cuculus > Cuculus canorus. The sequence goes on from NC_071434.1 coordinate 1,377,601, forward strand.
AAACAGGGAAACTACGGGGAAGCCAGAGGAAAACAACACAGAAATGACAGGGAAATGACAGGGAAACCACAAGGAAAAGATGGGGAAACCACAGGGAAACAACGGGGAAACAACAGGGAAACACATGGGACGCCAAGATGGCGTCAGCTGAAAGGACAACACAGGAGGAGCCAAAATGGCGGAAAATGACATGAAGTGACACAAAATGGGGGAAAAACATGTGAACAAAGGAGAAAATATGGGATAATGGTGGAAAAGACAGGAAAACACGGGATAACAAGATGGCGTCGGCCAAGAGGACAAGGCGGGAGGAGCCAAGATGGCGGCCGGTCACCTGCGCGGGCGCCGGCGCCTCCTCGAGGTCGTAGGGGTCGTAGTTGGGTTTCTTCTTGCGCAGCTCCAACGCCTCTCGCGCCCTCTCGGCCGCCGCCAAACCCGCGTTCTCCAACACGTCCTCACGCTCCTCCAAGACTCCTGCGGACAAAATGGCCGCCAGAGCTCCAAAATGGCTGCCGTGGAAACAAGATGGCCGCCGAGACTCCAAAATACGTCCATGAGGGACGATATGGAGCTTCTGGTGGCCTCAAAGTCAACGAGAACGTTGTGTTCCTTAAGAAGAACTCAACCGTTTATGGTGGTCTTGAAGACACCACAACCTCCATGATGGTTCCTGGTGGTCCCACAACCTCTGTGCCCTCTCCCGGTGACCCCACGGCCATTGTGACCCCAAACCATGACCACAAAAACCAATATGGAGCTTCTGGTGGCCTCAAAGTCAACGAGAACGTTGCATTCCTCAAGAAGAACTCAACCATTTATGGTGGTCTTGAAGACACCACAACCTCCATGTTGGTTCCTGGTGGTCCCACAACCTCTGTGTCCTCTCCCACGGCCATGGTGACCCCTTTGGTGACCTCTTTTCTCCTCACCTTTGTCCTTCAAGGTCAGGACTAAGGTTTCGCCCTCTTTGAAGGCCTCCAAATCGTGTTCCACCGTCAACCCCTGAAGGTCTCGAGCGCTGTAGAGCTCCTGAGAGGACACGAGGAGACGCGTGAGGCCGCGCGAGGCCACGAGAAGACAGAAGACGACCTCCAACTCACCCTTTTGCGGCGCAGGAAGTCCTCTTCCACCAAAGAGCTGACGCCGAATTCTTGGTCCATCTCCTCCAGAAGTTTGGCCTGAGGTGAGAAAAGGACCCAGAGGACCAAGTGGGGGTCAACAAAGTGCTCCAAGCGGCTCGAAAATGGCTGAAAAACGCTCCGAATTCGACAGAAGTACTCAAAATTGATCAAAAGTCATCAGAATTAATCAAAATTAATCTAAAATCATCAAAATCGCTCATCGAAAGTCACCAAAAGTCATCGAAATCCATGGAAACGTCATCAAAATCCATCAAAAAGTCATTAAAATCCTTCAAAACTCATCAAAATCCATCAAAATGTCATCAAAATCCATCAAAATGTCATCAAAATCCGTCGAAATGTCATCAAAATCCGTCGAAATGTCATCAAAATCCGTCGAAACGTCATCAAAATCCATCAAAAAGTCATCAAAGTCTGCAGAAATGTCATCAAAATCCGTCAAAACGTCATCAAAATCGGTCAAAATGTCATTAAAATCCATCAAAACGTCATCAAAATCCATCAAAACGTCATCAAAATCCGTCAAAACGTCATCAAAATCCATCAAATGTCATTAATATCCGTCGAAATGTCATCAAAATCCATCAAAACGTCATTAAAATCCATCAAAAAGTCATCAAAATCTGCCAAAAAGTCATCGAAATCCATCGAAACGTCATCAAAATCCGTCAAAAGTCATCAAAATCCGTTGAAACGTCATCAAAATCCATCAAAACGTCATCGAAATCCATCGAAACGTCATCAAAATCCGTCAAAACTCATCAAAATCCGTCAAAAAGTCATCAAAATCCATCAAAAAGTCATCAAAATCCATCAAAACGTCATCAAAATTTATCTAAACCGTCAAAATTCATCAAAATCCATTGAAATGTCATCAAAATCCATCAAAGTATCATCAAAGTATCATCAAAATATCATCAAAATCCATCGAAGGTCATCAAAGTCCCTCAAAGCCCATCAAAGCCCCTCAAACCTCATCAAAGTCCCTCAAAGTCCCTCAAAAATCCATCAAAATCTATCAAATTCCATCAAAATCCATCAAACCTCATCAAAGTCCACCAAAGTCCCTCAAAATCCCCTCAAAGTCCCTCAAAGTCCACCAAAGTCCATCAAACCTCATCAAAGTCCATCAAAGTCCCTCAAAGTCCCCTCAAAATCCCTCAAAGTCCCTCAAAGTCCCCTCAAAATCCCTCAAAGTCCCTCAAAGTCCCCTCAAAATCCCTCAAAGTCCCTCAAACGTCATCAAAGTCCCTCAAAGTCCCTCAAAATCCCCTCAAAATCCCTCAAAGTCCATCAAAGTCCCTCAAAGTCCCCTCAAAGTCCCTCAAAGTCCCTCAAAGTCTCCTCAAAATCCCTCAAAGTCCCTCAAAGTCCCCTCAAAATCCCTCAAAGTCCCTCAAAGTCCCCTCAAAATCCCCTCAAAGTCCCTCAAAGTCCCCTCAAAATCCCCTCAAAGTCCCTCAAACGTCATCAAAGTCCCTCAAAGTCCCTCAAAGTCCACCAAAATCCCTCAAAGTCCCTCAAAGTCCCTCAAAGTCCCTCAAAGTCCCTCAAAGTCCATCAGAGTCCATCAAAGTCCCTCAAAGTCTCCTCAAAGTCCCTCAAAGTCCATCAAAATCCATCAAAATCCATCAAAATCCATCAAAATCCCCTCAAAATCCCTCAAAGTCCATCAAAGTCCATCAAAGTCCCTCAAAGTCCCTCAAAACCCTCAAATGAAGGCCCCAAACCCCTCCAAATCTCCCAAATTTCGCGTCGCCCACAAACCTTTTCCCCCATATTCTTTTTTTTTTGGGGTGCTGGGCTGAACCCCAATCCTGAGAGGCCCTTTTGGGGGTGTTGAACCCCAATCCTGAGGGGCCCTTTTGGGGGTGTTGAACCCCAATCCTGAGGGGCCCTTTTGGGGCTGTTGAACCCCAATCCTGAAGGGCCCTTTTGGGGCTGTTGAACCCCAATCCTGAAGGGCCCTTTTGGGGCTGTTGAACCCCGATTCTGAGGGGCCCTTTTGGGGGTGTTGAACCCCGATTCTGAGGGGCCCTTTTGGGGCTGTTGAACCCCAATCCTGAGAGGCCATTTTGGGGCTGTTGAACCCCGACTCTGAGGCCGTTTTTGGGGGTGTTGAACCCCGATTCTGAGGGGCCCTTTTGGCGGTGTTGAACCCCAATCCTGAGGGGCCATTTTGGTGGTGTTGAACCCCAATCCTGAAGGGCTCTTTTGGGGCTGTTGAACCCCGATCCTGAGGGGCCCTTTCGGGGCTGTTGAACCCCAATTCTGAGGGGCCCTTTGGGGGTGTTGAACCCCGATTCTGAGGGGCCCTTTCGGGGCTGTTAAACCCCATTCTAAGGGGCCCTTTTGGGGCTGTTGAACCCCGATTCTCAGACCGTTTTTGGGGGTGTTGAACCCCGATTCTGAGGACCCTTTTGGGGGTGTTGAACCCCGATTCCGAGGCCGTTTTTGGGGCTCCCCCCGTCCCCCCTCACCCGTTTCTGGGCCATCTCCTTCTGGCGCTGCAGTTGGCGGCTGCGCTCGATCCACGCGGCCGCGTCGTCCAACCACGGCGCCTCCTCCCCCAAGGGCCGCACCTTCCTGGGGGGGCACAAGGGGGTGGGGGGACCCCTCAATTTGGGGGTCCCCACAATTTAGGGGTTCCCACAATCCATGGGGAGCCCCAAAATTCCACCTCAAACGCTCGATGTAAGCCCCAAAATGGTCGTCTTCTTCAAAGGAGGTTCAATCGATCGCTGTGAGGATCGATGTCGGTGATCCCCAACTTTGGGGCCGCACCCCCAAATCTATGGGGCGCCCCCAAATCTATGGGGCACCCCCCAAATCTATGGGGCACCCCTAAATCTATGGAGCATCCCCCAAATCTATGGGTCACCCCTAAATCTATGGATCACCCCCAAATCTATGGGGCACCCCCAAATCTAAGGGGCACCCCCCAAATCTATGGATCACTCCCCAACTATGGGTGTGTCCCCCAAACCCTTCTGCCCCCCAACTTTGTGCCCCCCAACCCCTCTGCCCCCCACTTTGTGCCCCCCCAAACCCCTTTGCCCCCCAACTTTGTGTCCCCCCAAACCCCTCTGCCCCCCACTTTGTGTCCCCCCAAACCCCTCTGCCCCCCAAAACCCCTCTGCCCCCCACTTTGTGCCCCCCAACCCCTCTGCCCCCCAACTTTGTGCCCCCAAACCCCTCTGCCCCCAACTTTGTGCCCCCCCAAACCCCTCTGCCCCCCAACTTTGTGCCCCCAAACCCCCTCTGCCCCCCACCTTTGTGCCCCCCCAAACCCCTCTGCCCCCCAAAACCCCTCTGCCCCCCACTTTGTGCCCCCCAACCCCTCTGCCCCCCAACTTTGTACCCCCAAACCCCCTCTGCCCCCAACTTTGTACCCCCAAACCCCCGTCCCCCCATTCCTTGTGCCCCCCAACTCCTTCTGCCCCCCAAACCCCTCTGCCCCCCACTTTGCGCCCCCAAACCCCTCTGCCCCCCAACTTTGTGCCCCTAAACTCCTCTGCCCCCCAACTTTCTGCCCCCCAAACCCATTTGCCCCCAACTTTGTGCCCCCAAACCCCTCTGCCCCCCAACTTTGTACCCCCCAAACCCGTCTGCCCCCCAAAACCCCTCTGCCCCAACTTTGTGCCCCCCAACTTTGTACCCCCAAACCCCTCTGCCCCCCAACTTTGTGCCTCCCAACTCCTTCTGCCCCCCCAAACCCCTCTGCCCCCCAACTTTGTGCCCCCAAATCCCTCTGCCCCCCAACTTTGTGCCCCCAAACCCCCCTGTCCCCCCATTCCTTGTGCCCCCCAACTCCTTCTGCCCCCCCAAACCCCCCTGTCCCCCCATTCTTTGTGCCCCCCAACTCCTCCAGCCCCCCAAACCCCCCTGTCCCCCCATTCTTTGTGCCCCCCAACTCCTCCAGCCCCCCAAACCCCCTGTGCCCCCCCTTTCGGCCCACCCGAGGCGTTGGTTGAGCAGCCGTTTCTCTTTGGCGGCCGCCAAGCGCTCGCGGATCTCCTGACGCTGTCGCTGCGCCAACGGGTTCAGAGCTTCGGCCACCACCGGCTCCTCCTGCGTCCCCGCCTCTGCGGGGGAGAAACACCCCGAAATACAGAGGGGACCCCAAAATCCGGGGAGCCCAGGGCAGAAAATGGGAGGGAAAGGGGGAAAATGGCGGAAGAAGGGGCACAAAATGGCGGAAAAGGGCTCAAAATGGTGGGAATGAGGGGGTTCAGAGGCTCAAACACCATTGGGTCCTCCTTTATCCCCACTTCTGGGGGGCAAAAAGCGGGGGGGACCTCAAAATAGAGAGAGAACCCCAAAATTGGGGGAATAGAGGGGAGAAAATGGGAGGAAAGGGGGAAAATGGTGGGAGAAGGAGCACAAAATGGCGGAAAAAGGGCTCAAAATGGTGGGAATGAGGGGGTTCAGAGGCTCAAACACCACCGGGTCCTCCTTTATCGCCATCTCTGGGGGTATAAAATGTGGGGGGACCCCAAAATAGAGAAAGGACCCCAAAATTGGGGGAATAGAAAAGAGAAAATGGGAGGAAAAGGGGGAAAATGGTGGGAGAAGAAGCACAAAATGGCGGAAAAGGGCTCAAAATGGTGGGAATGAGGGGGTTCAGAGGCTCAAACGCCACCGGGTCCTCCTTTACCCCCATCTCTGGGGGTACAAAATGTGGGGGAACCCCAAAATAGAGAAAGGACCCCAAAATTGGGGGAATAGAAAAGAGAAAATGGGAGGAAAAGGGGGAAAATGGTGGGAGAAGAAGCACAAAATGGCGGAAAAGGGCTCAAAATGGTGGGAATGAGGGGGTTCAGAGGCTCAAACGCCACCGGGTCCTCCTTTGTCCCCAATTCTGGGGGTATAAAATGTGGGGGGACCCCCAAATAGAGAGAGAACTCCAAAATTAGGGGAATAGAGGGGAGAAAATGGGAGGGAAAGGGAGGAAAATGGTGGAAGAAGGGGCACAAAATGGCGGAAAGGGGCTCAAAATGGTGGGAATGAGGAGGTTCAGAAGCTCAAACGCCACCGGGTCCTTCTTTAACCCCATCTCTGGGGGCATAAAATGTGGGGGGACCCCAAAATAGAGAGTGAACCCCAAAATTGGGGGAATAGAGAGGAGAAAATGAGGGAGAAAAGGGGAAAATGGTGGAAGAAGGGGCACAAAATGGAGGAAAAAGGCACAAAATAGTGGGAATGAGGGGGTTCAAAAGCTCAAACGCCATCAGGTCCTTCTTTATCCACATCTCTGGGGGTACAAAATGTGGGGGGACCCCAAAATAGAGACAGAACCCCAAAATTGGGGGAATAGAGGGGAGAAAATGGGAGGAAAAGGGAGAAAATGGCGGAAGAAGGGGCACAAAATGGCAGAAAAGGGCTCAAAATGGTGGGAATGAGGGGGTTCAGAGGCTCAAACGCCATCGAGTCCTCCTTTATCCGCATCTCTAGGGGTATAAAATGTGGGGGGACGCCAAAATAGAGAGAGAACCCCAAAATTGGGGGAATAGAAAAGAAAAAATGGGAGGGAAAGGGGGAAAATGGTGAGAGAAGGAGCACAAAATGGCGGAAAAGGGCTCAAAATGGTAAGAATGAGGGGATTCAGAGGCTCAACCACCACTGGGTCCTTCTTTATCCTCATCTCTGGGGGTACAAAATGTGGGGGACCCTAAAATAGAGAGAGAACCCCAGAATTGGGGGAACAGAGGGGAGAAAATGGGAGGGAAAGGGGGAAAATAGTGGGAGAAGGAGCACAAAATGGCGGAAGGGGCCTAAAATGGTGGGAATGAGGGGGTTCAGAAGCTCAAACGCCACCGGGTCCTCCTTTATCCCCATCTCTGGGGGTATAAAATGTGGGGGGACCCCAAAATAGGGAGAGAACCCCAAAATTAGGGGAATAGAGGGGAGAAAATGGGAGGGAAAGGGGGAAAATGGTGGTAGAAAAAACACAAAATGGCGGGAAAAGGCACAAAATGGTGGGAATGAGGGGGTTCAGAGCCGCGGTCACCACTTTCTCCTCCTGTGTCCCCATTTCTGGGGGGTGGAACAGGAAAGGAACCCCAAAATAATGGCGGAACCCCAAAACACAAAAAAATACGGAGGCAAAGTAACGTGGAGGAACTCAAAATGGTGGAAGAACGGCCCCAAAATGGTGGAAAATGAGAAAATACGGTGGAATGGGGGGGGGCAAAACAAGGAGAGCCCAAAATGGGGGTAAAAAAGGGGGAACAAAGTGAGAAGAACCCCAAAATTTGTGGGAATGGGGCATAAAATAAGGGAGTAAAGTGGGGGGGACCCCAAAATACGGTGATTTCAACGAGGAATTGAAACGTAAGAACCCCAAAACGCGGAACAAAGAGAACCAAAATTATATCAAATTGAAAAAAACCCCCAAATTACAGATAAAAAATTGAGAAAATAACTCAAAATGAAGAAAAATGGGGGGCAAAAAGAGGGGTACCCCAAAATGGGGGTTCGGGGGGTCCTCACCTTTCTTGGCCGGCGCCGAATCCAGCGGTTTCAGCCCCAGTTTTGCCCGGAGTTTGCTGAGAGAGGAGAAAAAATGAAGGGGGAACCCCCAAATTGGGGAGTGGACCCCCAAATTAAGGGGGTTTGGGGATGGGGGACCCCCAAATTGAGGGGGTTTTGGGGGGTCGCGGGGGGTGTCTCACTTGGTCTCTTCAACGCTGAGAGAGGTTTCCCCCACGGGGGTTTTGGCGGGAGGAGCTGAAAGGGATTAATTAGGGGTCGTTAATTAATTAAACCTCTTGACACCCCCAAAATCGTCTTCTTGGGGCACCCCCAAAACCTCCCAGCCCCCCTAAATCCCCTCCCTGTGCCCCCCAAACCCCTCAGAACCCCCAAACCTTCTCTCTACACCCCCTAAATCCCCTTTACGCCCCCGAATTCCCTTCTTACGCCCCCAAATCCCCTTCATACGCCCCCAAATCCCCTTCTTGCACCCCCAAATTCCCTTCTTGCGCCCCCAAATTCCCTTTTTACGCCCCGAATTCCCTTCTTACGTCCCAAATTCCCTTCTTACGCCCCCAAATTCCCTTCTTACGCCCCCACATTCCCTTCTTACACCCCAAATCCCCTTCTGACGCCCCCAAATCCCCTTTTTACGCCCCCAAATTCCTTTCTTACACCCCAAATCCCCTTCTTATACCCCAAAATTCCTTTCTTATGCCCCCAAATTCCCTTCTTACGCCCCCAAATCCCTTTCTTACACCCCAAATTCCCTTCTTACACCCCAAATTCCCTTCTTATGCCCCCAAATCCCCTTCTTACGCCCCAAATTCCTTCCCTACACCCCAAATTCCTTCCCTACACCCCAAATTCCTTCCCTACACCCCAAATTCCTTTCTTACGCCCCCAAATCCCTTTCTTATGCCCCCAAATTCCCTTCTTACACCCCCAAATCCCCTTCTTACTCCCCCAAATCCCTCCCAACACCCCTAAATCTTCTCCGTCCGCCCCAAACACCCCCCAAAACCCCTTTATATACCACTCAACTCCTCCAAACCTCCTCCCTGTAACCCCCAAGTCCTCTTCTTATCCCCCCAAACCCCTTCTTTAGGCCCCCAAACCCCTTCTTACCCCCCAAAATCCTCTTCTTACCCCCCAAAATCCTCTTCTTACCCCCCAAAATCCCCTTCTTACCCCTCAAAATCCTCTTCTTGCTCCCCTAAATCCCTTTCTTACCCCCCAAGCCCCTTTCTTCCCCCCAAATCCCCTCCTTGCCCCCCCAAACCCCCTCCCCGTGCCCTCCACCACCCCAAATACCACTCTTGTACCCCCCAAATCCCTCAAATCTCCTCTCTAGGAACCCACGCACCCCCCCAAATCCCCTTCCTGCCCCCCCAAATCCCCTCCCCGTGCCCCCCACCCCCCCAAGCCCCACACTTGCACCCCCCAAACTCCCCCTATTCCCTCTTTAAGACCCCACACACCCCCCAAATGCCCTTCTTACCCCCCCAAACCCCCTCCTTGTCCCCCCACATCCCCTCCTTGCCCCCCCAAATCCCCTTCTTGGCCCCCAAATCCCCTCCCCGTGCCCACAACCCCCCCAAACCCCACACTGACACCCCTCAAACTCCCCCTATTCCCTCTTTAAGACCCCACACAGCCCCCAAATCCCCTTTTGACCCCCCAAATCCCATTCTTATCCCCTCAAATCCCCTTCTTCCCACCCCAAATCCCCTTCTTACCCCCCAAACCCCCTTCGTCCCCCCTCAAACCCCCTCCCCATGCCCCTAAACCCCCCAAACCCCACACTTACACCCCCCAAACTCCCCCTATTCCCTCTTTAAGACCCCCCAAATCCCCTTCTTACCCCCCAAATCCCCTCCTTGCCCCCCAAAACCCCTTCTTACCCCCCCAAACCCCCTTCTTGCCCCCAAATCCCCTCCCCGTGCCCCCAAACCCCCCACTTACACCCCCTAAACTCCCCCTATTCCCTCTTTAGGACCCCCAAATCCCCTTCTGACCCCCCCGTACCCCCTCCCCCGCACCCCCAAAGCCCCGTTCCTGCCCCCTCACCGCCGTCCTCCCGCTCCTCTCGCCGCTCTCGCCGCCTCCTCTCGCCGTCTCCGCTCCGGCCATGGCTCCCCCTGCTCGGCTCCTCGCCGGCCGCTCTCCTCGATCCTCCTGATGATGATCCTCCTCCTCCCCGTTCGCCCCGGGAGCGGCTCCTCTTTCCCCGTCGCTCCCCGCCACGGTGCCGGTGTTTGCGGTGCTCGCGGGGACGCCCCGAACTACCACCTCCACCACCTCCACCTCCTCCTCCTGCGCTTCCCCCTCCCGGAGCCGCCGCCGCCGGTTCCTCCGCCGCCTCAGAGCCGCCCCGCTTCTTCGCCGAACCCATGGCGGAGGCGCCACTTCCGGTACGGACTGAGCCACTTCCGCCCGCGCGGAGTGACTTCCGGGGGGGCGAGCAAAATGGCGGAGCGATGCCGTACAACAAGATGGCGGCGGCGGCTAGGGTAATGCCTGTGGGCGGTAGCAAAATGGCGGCGCCCGCTTGAGCAACAAGATGGCGGCGTTTCAGGGGTAAAGGAAGAGCCTTGAGTGTAACGGCAACCAAAATGGCGCAGACCTGGAGGTGCAATAAGTCGGCGGTACTCTTATCCTTAAGCGCTCATTACAGAGAAACTAAGATGGCGGCGCTACCGCGCCTTTCAAGGTCAACAAAATGGCAGGGGATGAAAGGCCAGAAAAAAATGGCGGCGGGAGTGGAAGAAACCATATGGCGGCTTGGGGGGGGAGGCTTAATGGTGGAACTTGAGGGGGGGATGGAGAGGACTGGGAGGATCCAGAACCCTCAGAACCGTTACGAAGGGTGGGATTGAGCGGTTAGAGGGCCCCTCGAGCCCCTATAGAGGCTGAAAATGTCGCCTCATTTAACGAAGGGTTGCGCGCCCCCCCCACGCGCACTTTGAACGGGGCGGGAGGAGGCGTGGCTGAGGGATGGAGGGGCGTGGCCTGGGGCGGGAGGGGAGCGGCGATGGGGAATGAGGGGTGTGGTTAGACGACGGAGGGGCGTGGCCTGAGGCCGGAGGGGGCGTGGCCACGCGCGGCTATAAAAGATGGCGCCTCAGCCCCGCCCCTTCACTGCGATCAGAGGCGACGCGGAGGTAATGGAGGGGGGGAGGGCGGCAGAGGAGAGATTTTGGGGTTCCAGGGAAGACCCCAAGTTTCTCCCTTAAGGATTTTGGGGTCCCGCTGAGAATTTTGGGGTCCCCTACAGGGAATTTGAGGTTTTCAGGGAGAATTCCAGGCACTCCTCGAGGCTTTTGGGGTCCTCTCGAGGCTTTTGGGGTCCCCTCAAGGCTTTTGGGGTCCCCTCGAGACTATTGGGGGTCTCAAAGAGGATCCTAAGCTTTTCCCCTATGGATTTTGGGGTCCTTTGGGAAGTTTTGGGGTGTCTAGAGGGGCTTTGGGGTTCCCAGAGAGGCTCCTGAGCGCTTCCTTGAGGGATTTTGGGGTCCCCCTGTGAATTTTAGGGTTCCCAAAGAGGTTTTGGGGTCTCCCTGAAAATTTTGGGGTCCCCGAAGAGGTTTTCAGGACCCAGAGAAGAGCCTACGCTCCTCCCCTCAAGGCTTTTGGGGTTCCTTCAAGGCTTTTGGGGTCCCCAAAGGGGTTTTGGGGGTCCCAGAGAGGATCCTAAGCTCCTCCCTGAGGGATTTTGGGGTCCCTCGGGGAGTTTTGGGGTGTCTGGAGGGGCTTTGGGGTTCCCAGAGAGGATTCTAAGCGCCTCCCTGAGGGTTTTTGGGGTCCCTCTGTGAATTTTAGGGTTCCCAGAGAGGCTTTGGGGTCTCCCTGTGAATTTTGGGGTCACCAGGGAGGTTTTGGGGTCCCAGAGAGGAGCCTAAGCTCCTTCTCTTAAGGATTTTGGGGTCCTCTCAAGGATTTTGGGGTCCCCAAAGAGGTTTTGGGGGTCCCAGAGAGGATCCTAAGCTCCTCCCTGAGGGATTTTGGGGTCCCTCGGGGAGTTTTGGGGTGTCTGGAGGGGCTTTGGGGTTCCCAGAGAGGATCCTCAGTGCCTCCCTTAGGGTTTTTGGGGTCCCCCTGTGAATTTTAGGGTCCCCAAAGAGGTTTTGGGGAGCCCAGAGTGGATCCTAAGCTCCTCCCTGAGGGATTTTGGGGTCCCCCTGTGGATTTCAGGGTCCCCCAAAGGGGTTTTGGGGGTCCCCCAGAGTATCCCAGATTCCCCCTTAAGGGGTTTGGGTTGTCCAGACAGGTTTTTGGGGTCCCCCTGAGAGTTTTGGGGTGTCTGGAGGGGGTGTAGGAGTCTCTACAGAGAATCCCAGGGTCCTCCTAAGAGGATTTTGGGGTGCGCGGGGGGGGGGGTCTCAGTCCCCCCCAAAGGATATTGGGGTGCGGGGGGGTGTCTCAGTCCCCCCAAAGGATGTTGGGGTGCACAGAGGGGTCAGGATTCCCAATGGATATTGGGGTGCATGGGGGGGGGTCCTCAATCTCCCAATGGATATTGGGGTGCACGGAGGGGGTCTCAGTGTTCCCAATGGATATTGGGATGCGTGAGGGAGTCTCAGTCCCCCCAAAAGGATATTGGGGTGCATTGACCCCCCAAAGAATATTGGGGTGTACTGGGGGAGTCTCAGTGTTCCCAATGGATATTGGGGTGCACAGGCGGGGTCAGGATTCCCAATGGATATTGGGGTGCACGGGGGGCGTCTCAGTGTTCCCAACGGATATTGGGGTGCACTGGGGGGGTCTCAGTCCCCCAACGGATATTGGGGTGCGTGGGGGGGGTTCAGTCCCCCAACGGATTTTGGGGTGCACAGAGGGGTCAGGATTCCCAACAGATATCGGGGTGCTGGGGGGGGTGTCAGTATTCCCATAGGATATTGGGGCGCACAGGGGTTGTCAGAATTCCCATAGGATATTGGGGTGCTGTGGGGGTCTCAGTCCCCCTAAAGGATATTGGGGTGCACTGGGGGGGTCTCAGTCCCCCAACGGATATTGGGGTGCACTGGGGGGGGTCTCAGTCCCCCTAAATGATATTGGGGTGCTGGGTGGGGGTCAGTATTCCCATAGGATATTGGGGCGCACAGGGGTTGTAAGAATTCCCATAGGATATTGGGGTGCACTGGGGGGTGTCTCAGTCCCCCTAAAGGATATTGGGGTGCACTGGGGGGTGTCTCAGTCCCCCTAAATGATATTGGGGTGCTGGGTGGGGGGGGTCAGTATTCCCAATGGATATTGGGGTGCACAGAGGGATCAGGACTCCCAATGGATATTGGGGTGCACGGGGGGGTCTCAGAATTCCTATAGCATATTGGGGTGCACTGGGGGGGTCTCAGCCCTCCTAATATATTTTGGGGTGCTGTGGGGGGGTCAGAATTCCCAATGGATATTGGGGTGCTGTGGGGGGGGGTCAGTATTCCCAAAGGATATTGGGGCACACAGGGGTTATCAGAATTCCCATAGGATATTGGGGTGCCGTGGGGGGGGATTTAAAGCCATCAGAGTATTTTGGGGGTGTCTGACCCCCCCCCTTTAAATATTTTGGGGTCCCCCTTTTCCCATTCCAGACCATGGAAGCGGAAGCGCCCCCCCGCGCTTTGGAGCTTTCGGCGTTGGAAGCGGAAAAACAACCGATGGCGGCGGAAGAGGAAGAAAGAGCCCCCCAAGTTCCTCTTCCTGCGGAAAAGAACGGATTGGTGAAAGTGGGAAGCGAAGAGGAAGGATTGGGAAGAAGGGAAGGAATTTCCGGAGGGAAATTTACGGGATTGGGGAAGGAAGAGTTGTTACGCGCGGCCGAGAGTCCCCCCTGGAAGAAGGCGCGGGCGGTGCTCCTCCTCGTGTTTTGGTTGGGATGGTTGGGAATGTTGGGAGCGGCCGCCGCCATCGTGGCGCGCGCCCCCCGCTGCCGCCCGCTGCCCCCCCGCGCCTGGTGGGAAATGGGGGCGCTCTACAGGGCCCCCCCGAAAGCCTTCGCCGGCGAGCTTAAAGGTGAGTGGGTAAAAAAAGGGGGGGGGACCCCAAAAAAAAACCCCAAAAGAAAGGGTTATTTGTGACCTCTTTATTGCAAACAGATGCTGAACCCCAAAAGGGGTCGTCTTTCTGACCCCCCCCATTCCAAAGAGATCGTGAACCCCAAAAGGGAACCCCTTTTGTGACCCCCTGAACCCCAAAAAGAAGCGTTATCTGTGACCCCCACGTTCCAAAGGGACTCTGAACCCCCAAAAGAACCCTTATCTGTGACCCCCACATTCCAAAGGGACTCTGAACCCCCAAAAGAACCCATATCTGTGACCCCCCCATTCCAAAGAGATCGTGAACCCCAAAAGGGAACCCCTTTTGTGACCCCCTGAATCCCAAAAAGAATCCTTATCAGTGACCCCCACGTTCCAAAGGGACTCTGAACCCCAAAAGAACCCCTATCTGTGATCCCCCCCCCAATCCAAAGGGACCCCCAAAACCCCCAAAAGAACCCTTATCTGTGACCCCCCCATTCCAAAGGGACTCTGAACCCCAAAAGGAACCCCCATTTGTGACCCCCAAAACCCCAAAAAGAAGTGTTTTTTGTGACCCCACTACACTCAAAAGGGACTCTGAACCCCCAAAAGAATCCTTATCTGTGACCCCCCCCCCAATCCAAAGGGACACTGAACCCCAAAAGGGACCCCCTGTTTGTGACCCCCCCCACCCCAAAGGGACCCCCAAATGCCAAAGGGAACCCATATCTGGGGGCGCCCCTGGTGGGAAATGGGGGCGCTCTACAGGGCCCCCCCGAAAGCCTTCGCCGGCGAGCTTAAAGGTGAGTGGGTAAAAAAAAGGGGGGGGGGACCCCAAAAAAAAACCCCGAAAGAAAGGGTTAATTGTGACCCCCATAAGCCCAAAAGGACCCTGAACCCCAAAAGCGATCCCGTTTGTGGCCCCCCCATTCCAAAGGGACCCTGAACCCCAAAAGGGAACCCCTTTTGTGACCCCCCTGAACCCCAAAAAGAAGCGTTATCTGTGACCCCCACGTTCCAAAGGGACTCTGAACCCCCAAAAGAACCCTTATCTGTGACCCCCACATTCCAAAGGGACTCTGAACCCCAAAAGGAAGCCCCATTTGTGACCCCCTGAACCCCCAAAAGAATCCTTATCTGTGACTCCCCCACATTCCAAAGGCACTCTGAACCCCCAAAAGAACCCTTATCTGTGACCCCCCCCAATCCGAAGGGACTCTGAACCCCAAAAGGAAACCGCATTTCTGATCCCCTGAACCCCAAAAAGAAGCATTATCTGGGACCCCACTACACTCAAAAGGGACCCTGAACCCCTAAAAGAACCCTTATCTGTGACCCCCCCCCATTCCAAAGGGACCCCCAAAACCCCCAAAAGAACCCTTATGTGTGACCCCCCTAACCCCAAAGGGGACTCCTGTCTGGGGGCGCCCCTGGTGGGAAATGGGGGCGCTCTACAGGGCCCCCCCGAAAGCCTTCGCCGGCGAGCTTAAAGGTGAGTGGGTAAAAAAAAGGGGGGGGGACACCAAAAAAAACCCCAAAAGAAAGGGTTATTTGTGACCCCCATAAGCCCAAAGGGACCCTGAACCCCAAAAGGGATCCCGTTTGTGGCCCCCCCATTCCAAAGAGATCGGGAACCCCAAAAGGGAACCCCTTTTGTGACCCCCTGAATCCCAAAAAGAACCCTTATCTGTGACCCCCACATTCCAAAGGGACTCTGAACCCCAAAAGGGAACCCCTTTTGTGACCCCCTGAACGCCAAAAAGAAGCGTTATCTGTGACCCCCACGTTCCAAAGGGACTCTGAACCCCCAAAAGAACCCTTATCTGTGACCCCCACATTCCAAAGGGACTCTGAACCCCAAAAGGAAGCCCCATTTGTGACCCCCTGAACCCCCAAAAGAATCCTTATCTGTGACTCCCCCACATTCCAAAGGCACTCTGAACCCCCAAAAGAACCTTTATCTGTGACCCCCCCCAATCCGAAGGGACTCTGAACCCCAAAAGGAAACCGCATTTCTGATCCCCTGAACCCCAAAAAGAAGCATTATCTGGGACCCCACTACACTCAAAAGGGACCCTGAACCCCTAAAAGAACCCTTATCTGTGACCCCCCCCCCATTCCAAAGGGACCCCCAAAACCCCCAAAAGAACCCTTATGTGTGACCCCCCTAACCCCGAAGGGAACTCCTATCTGGGGGCGCCCCTGGTGGGAAATGGGGGCGCTCTACAGGGCCCCCCCGAAAGCCTTCGCCGGCGAGCTTAAAGGTGAGTGGGTAAAAAAAAGGGGGGGGGACCCCAAAAAAAAACCCCGAAAGAAAGGGTTAATTGTGACCCACATAAGCCCAAAAGGACCCTGAACCCCAAAAGCGATCCCGTTTGTGGCCCCCCCATTCCAAAGGGACTCTGAACCCCAAAAAGGAACCCCTTTTGTGACCCCCTGAACCCCAAAAAGAAGCGTTATCTGTGACCCCCACGTTCCAAAGGGACTCTGAACCCCCAAAAGAACCCTTATCTGTGACCCCCACATTCCAAAGGGACTCTGAACCCCAAAAGGAAGCCCCATTTGTGACCCCCTGAACCCCCAAAAGAATCCTTATCTGTGACTCCCCCACATTCCAAAGGCACTCTGAACCCCCAAAAGAACCCTTATCTGTGACCCCCCCCAATCCGAAGGGACTCTGAACCCCAAAAGGAAACCGCATTTCTGATCCCCTGAACCCCAAAAAGAAGCATTATCTGGGACCCCACTACACTCAAAAGGGACCCTGAACCCCTAAAAGAACCCTTATCTGTGACCCCCCCCCATTCCAAAGGGACCCCCAAAACCCCCAAAAGAACCCTTATGTGTGACCCCCCTAACCCCAAAGGGGACTCCTATCTGGGGGCGCCCCTGGTGGGAAATGGGGGCGCTCTACAGGGCCCCCCCGAAAGCCTTCGCCGGGGAGCTTAAGGGTGAGTGGTTAAAAAGGGGGGACCCCCAAAAAAAACCCCGAAAGAAAGGGTTAATTGTGACCCCCATAAACCCAAAGGGACCCTGAACCCCAAAAGGGATCCCGTTTGTGACCCCCCCATTCCAAAGGGACACTGAACCCCAAAAAGGAACCCCTTTTGTGACCCCTGAACCCCAAAAAGAAGCATTATCTGTGACCCCCCTCATTCCAAAGGGACCCTGAACCCCAAAAGGGACCGCATTTGTGGCCCCCACATTCCAAAGAGATCCTGAACCCCAAAAGGAAGCCCCATTTCTGACCCCTGAACCCCAAAAAGAACCCTTGTGACCCCACTACACTCAAAAGGGACCCTGAACCCCAAAAGGGACCCCCTGTTTGTGACCCCCCACTCCAAAGGGACCCTGAACCCCAAAAGGGACCCCCTGTTTGTGACCCCTCACTCCAAAGGGACCCCAAAAGCCAAAGGGACCCCTTATTTGTGACCCCCCCCCCCCATTCCCAGTCCCTCCCAGTTTCCCCCCCCCCCCACCCCACGTGGAACCCCATGACTGTCCGGGGGGGGGGGGGGCAGTGACTCAGCACTGGGGGGGACCCCAAATCTTGAAGGGGGTTTTGGGGGGGGTCTCAGTCCATTTTGGGGGTGTAGGAGCGGAGTTTTGGGGTTCAGAGTCTTTGTTTTGGGGTTACAGAGCTCGGTTTTGGGGTGAAAATGGTGATTTGGGGGATAAAGGGGTATCGATGTTGGGGGGTTGGGTTTGATTTTGGGGTACAGGAGTTCAGATCTTGGGGGGGCTCAGTTTTGGGGTGCAAGAGCTCAGTTTTGGGGTTACGGGGTCTGATTTTTGGGGTACTGTGTTTGTCGATCGGGGTTTGAGGTCTGATTTTGGCACTAAAAATCTGCTTTTTTTGGGGTACAGAGTCTTTTGGGGGGTTTGGAGTCTGATTTTGGGCTCTAAAATCTCAGTTTTGGGGTTCAGGGGTTCAGTTTTGGAGTCCAGGATTGGATTTGGGGGTTCAGGGTATGATTTTGAGCTCTAAAACCTGAATTTTGGGGTACAAGAGGTCAGTTTTGGGGTACAGGGTCTGAATTTGGGGTACAGAGTGTTTCTTTTGGGGTTTGGAGTCTGATTTTGGGCTCTAAAATCTCAGTTTTGGGGTTCAGGGGCTCAGTTTGGGGGTCCAGGGTCTGATTTTGGGGTACAGGGTCTTTCTTTTGGGGTTTAGGGTCTGATTTTGAGGTCTAAAACCTCGATTTTGGGGTTCAAGAGCTCAATTTTGGGGTTCAGGGTCTACTTTTGGGGTGCAGGAGCTCAATTTTGGGGTCCAGGGGCTCAGTTTTCGGGCAGAAGAGCTCCATTTTGGGGTTCAGGGTTTGAATTTTGGGGTACAAGAGCTCAATTTTGGGGTTCAGGGTCTGCTTTTGGGGTGCAAGAGCTCAATTTTGGGGTACAGGATACAATTTAGGGGGTTCAGGGTCTCAGTTTTGGGGTTCCGGTCTCAATTTTGGGGTTCAGGAGCTCAATTTTGGGGTTCAGGGTCTACTTTTGGGGCGCAGGAGCTCAATTTTGGGGTACAGGATCCAATTTGGGGGGTTTGGGGTCTGATTTTGGGCTCTAAAACCTCGATTTTGGGGTTCAGGGTCTCAATTTTGGGGTTCGGGAGTTCAATTTTGGTGTTCTGGTCTCAATTTTGGGGTTCAGGGTCTACATTTGGGGTGCAGGAGCTCAGTTTTGGGGTTCTGGGTCTCAATTTTGGGGTACAGGAGCTCAGTTTTGGGGTTCTGGGTCTCAATTTTGGGGTGCAGGAGCTTAGTTTTGGGGTACAAGAGCTCAATTTTGGGGTACAGGATCCAATTTTGGGGTTTGGGGTCTGATTTTGGGCTCTAAAACCTCAATTTTGGGGTTCAAGAGCTCAATTTTGGGGTTCAGGGTCTCAATTTGGGGTTCAGGAGCTCAGTTTGGGGGTTCAGAGTCTCAATTTTGGGGTTCAGGGTCTACTTTTGGGGTGCAGAAGCTCAATTTTGGGGTACAGCAGCTCAGTTTTGGGGTTCAGGGTCTCAATTTGAGGACAGAAACCCCAAATTTGGGGGTTCAGTGTTTGCATTTTGGGGTTCAGTGTTTGAATTTTGGGGTTCAGTGTTTGAATTCTGGGGGTGTCGTGTGTCTAACTTTTGGGGTCCCCCCTGTTTTTGGGGTGCAGGCGTTGCGCAGCGTCTGGAGCACGTGGCGGGGCTGCAGGTGCGGGGGTTGGTGTTGGGGCCGCTGCACCCCCAAATCCCTGGGGGGGACCCCAAAAATCTCTCCTTGGATCAACTCGACCCCCAACTCGGGACCCTCCAGGACTTCCAGGACCTCCTCAGCGCTGCCAGAAAGAGGGGTGAGAGCACCCCAAAAACCCGGGGGGGACCCCAAAACTGAGGGGGAGGGGGTGGAAATGGGGGGGACCCCAAAAATGGGGGTGAGCCCCAAAAATTGGGGTGGAAATGGGGGGGAAGAGCCCAAAAATAGGGGTGAAAATGGGAGTGAGAGCCCTAAAATGGGGGTGGGAATGGGGGGAGACCCCAAAAATGGGGGTGGAAATGGGGGTGGGAATGGGGGGACCCCAAAAATGGGGGTGAACCCTAAAAATGGGGGTAGAAATAGGGGGTGAACCCCAAAAATGGGGGTGGAAATGGGGGGAGACCCCAAAAATGGGGGTGGGAATAAAGCGAGAACCCCAAAAATGGGGCTGGGAATGGGGGGAGACCCCGAAAATGGGGGTGGAAATGGGGGGAGAACCCTAAAAATGGGGGTGGGAATGGGGGGAGAACCCCAAAAATGGGGGTGGGAATGGGGGGAGAACCCCCAAAAATGGGGATGGGAATGGGGGGAGACCCCAAAAATGGGGGTGGGAATAAAGGGAGAACCCCAAAAATGGAGGTGGAAATGGGGGGAGACCCCGAAAATGGGGGTGAACCCTAAAAATGGGGGTAGAAGTGGGGGGAGAACCCTAAAAATGGGGGTGGGAATGGGGGGAGAACCCCCAAAATGGGGGTGAACCCCAAAAATGGGGGGATGAGAGGTTTTGGGGGGGCCTGAGGTAAAGGGGGGACCCCAAAACAAGAAGGGGGGGGGAGTTGGGGGGTTCTGAACCCCCTTTTTTCCCCCCCTTCCAGGGCTGCAGGTGTTGGTGGATGTGACCCCAAATCCTGGGAAGGGGTCGGCCTGGATGGGGGCGGAGAAGGACCCCCAATTCCTGACGGGGGTGACGGTATGTGGGGCGCCCCACGGCGAGCGGGGGGGGGCGGTTATGGGGCAATAAAAGGGGGTTATGGGGCAGAGAGAGGGGATTATGGGGCGGTTATGAGGCAGAGAAGGGGTTATGGGGTAATAAAGGCGGTTATGGGGCAGAGAAAGGGGTTTGGGGGCAGTTATGGGGCAGTAAAGGTGGTTATGGGGCAGAGAAGGGTTTTGGAGGCGGTTATGGGGTATTAAAGGGGGTTATGGGGCAATAAAGGTGGTTATGGGGCAGAGAAGGGGTTTGGGGGGTGGTTATGGGGCAGAGAAGGCGGTTATGGGGTAATTATGGAGCAGTAAAGGTGGTTATGGGGCAGAGAAGGGGATTTTGGGGGCGGCTATGGGGCAGTTATGGGGCAGAGAAGGGGCTTGGGGGTGGTTATGGGGCAGAGAAGGGGGTTTGGGGGTGGTTATGGGGCAGTAAAGGGGCTTATGGGGCAGAGAAGGGGTTTGGGGGGTGGTTATGGGGCAGAGAAGGCGGTTATGGGGTAATTATGGAGCAGTAAAGGTGGTTATGGGGCAGAGAAGGGGGTTATGGGGTGATTATGGGGCAGTTATGGGGCAGAGAAGGGGTTTGGGGTCAGTTATGGGGCAGTAAAGGGGGCTATGGGTCAGAGAAGGGGTTTGGGGGGTGGTTATGGGGCAATAAAGGGGATTATGGGGCAGAGAAGGGGGTTTAGGGGGCGGGTTATGGGGCAGAGAAAGGGGTTATGGGGCAATTATGGAGCAGTAAAGAGGGTTATGGGGCAGAGAAAGGGTTTGGGGGTGGTTATGAGGTAATAAAGGGGGTTTGGGGTTGGTTATGGGGCAGGGGGTGTTGTGGGGCGCTGCGCTATGGGGCAGAGCGCTGACCCTCTCCTCTCTGTGCCCCATAGCGAGCGCTGAACGTGTGGTTGGAGCGCGGCGTCAGCGGCTTCTTCATCGACGGCATCGAAGAGCTCCCGGTGAGGCTGTGGGGCGCTGTGGGGCTGGGGAGGGAGCTATGGGGCGGGGGAGGGAGCTATGGGGCTGAGGGGGGCTATGGGGCAGGGGAGGGAGCTACGGGGCTGAGGGGTGCTATGGGGCAGGGGAGGGAGCTATGGGGCTGAGGGGGGCTATGGTGCAGGGGAGGGAGCTGTGGGGCAGGGGAGGGAGCTATGGGGCTGAGGGGGGCTATGGGGCAGGGGAGGGAGCTATGGGGCAAGAGAGGGAGCTATGGGGCTGAGGGGGGCTATGGGGCAAGAGAGGGAGCTATGGGGCTGAGGGGGGCTATGGTGCAAGGGAGGGAGCTATGGGGCAGGAGAGGGAGGTATGGGGCTGAGGGGAGCTATGGGGCAGGAGAGGGAGCTATGGGGCTGAGGGGGGCTATGGGGCAATATGGGGCTGGGGTGCACTATGGGGCAGCGGTGTGGGGCAATATGGAGCAGCGCTATGGGTCACTGTGGGTTCCTATGGATCACTATGGGGCAGTGCTATGGGGCACTGTGGGTCGCTATGGGGCACCGCTATGGAGCACTGTGGGTCGCTATGGGGCAGCTCTGACCCCCATTTCAGCCCACAGTTCTCGCCGAGTGGAGGAATCTCACTGAGCGCCAAAGAGACGACGGCATCGACAGGTGCTCCCCCCAAAACTGCCCCCCGGAAACTTCCCCCCCCATAACTGCCCCCCTGGAAACTGCGCCCCCAACAAAACTGCCCCCCAACTAATCTCCCTTTCAGCTCTTCTTCCTTTCAGTCCCCCTTTTCAGCTCCTCTTTCCTTTTTTACTTTTTTCCTCTTTTTTACCCCTTTTTTTCTGATCACTCTTTTTACCCCTTTTTACCCCCCTCCGCTTTTTATCCCCTTTTTATCCATCACTCTTTTTACCCCCTCTTCTCTTTTTATCCCCTTTTTATCCATCACTCTTTTTACCCCTTTTTATCCCTCTCCGCTTTTTACCCTCTTTTTACTCTTCATTCTTTTTATCCCTTTTTATTCTCTCTCCACCTTTTTATCTTTTCTCCGCCTTTTTAACTGTTTTATTTCTCCCCCCTTTTTACTGCTTTCATCTTCTTTTATATCCCTTTCACCTCCTTTTTATCCCCTCCCCCCCTTTTTACCCCCTCTCCCCCTTTTTACCCCTCTCTACTCCCTCTCCCCCTTTTTATCCCCTCTCCCCCTTTTTATCCCCTCTCCCCCTTTTTATCCCCTCTCCCCCTTTTTACTCCCTCTCCCCCTTTTTGCCCCCCTCTCCCCCTTTTTGCTCCCCTCTCCCCCTTTTTGCTCCCCTCTCCCCCTTTTTGCCCCCCTCTCCCCCTTTTTGCCCCCTCTCCCCCTTTTTGCCCCCCTCTCCCCCTTTTTGCCCCCCTCTCCCCCTTTTTGCCCCCCTCTCCCCCTTTTTGCCCCCCTCTCCCCCTTTTGCCCCCCTCTCCCCCTTTTTGGCCCCCTCTCCCCCTTTTTGCCCCCTCTCCCCCTTTTTGCCCCCCTCCCCCTTTTTGCCCCCCTCCCCCTTTTACTCCCCTCCCCCTTTTACTCCCCTCCCCCTTTTACTCCCCTCCCCTTTTTACCCCCTCTCCCCCTTTTTACCCCCTCTCCCCCTTTTTACCCCCTCTCCCCCTTTTTACCCCCTCTCCCCCTTTTTACGCCCTCCTTTATTTCTCTCTCCTTTTTTACCCCTTTCACCTCGTTTTTTACCCCTTTCACCTCGTTTTTTCACCCCTTTATCTTCCCTTCACCCCTTTTTATTCCTTTCACTCCTTTTTTACTGTCTTCACCCCTTTTTATCTTCTCACTCCTTTTATTCTTCTTTTTGTACCCATCACCAACTTTTCTACCCCACCCCTTTTTTACTTCCCTCACCCTCTTCTTACCCTACTTTTTATCCTCTTCACCCCCTTTTCTACCCCCTTCCTGTCTTTTTTAACTCCCTTCCCTCCTTTTTTACCCCCTTCCTGCTTTTTACCCCCTCACACCCCGTTTTTATTCCCCTCACCCCCTTTTTACCCCCTTTTCTATACCATCCCCCCCTTTTTACCCACTTTTTCCCTCTCGTCTCCCTTTTTTCCTCCTCCCCCCATTTTTATTCCACTCACCCCCATTTTTACCCCCTCCCCCCGGTTTTTTACCCTCTCACTCCCTTTTTACCCCCATTTTTACACCCTCACCCCCTTTTTTTATCCCTTCACCCCTTTTTTACCCCCCATTTTCCCCCCCTCACCCCCATTTTTACCCACTCTCACCCCCTTTTTGCCGCCCTTTCCCCCTTTTTACTACTTTCACCCCCCTTTTTCCCCCCCTTCACCCCGTTTTCTGCCCCCCCAGAGTGCTGCTAGGGGGTTCCCGGCTGGTTGACGCCCCCCGTTTACGGAGTGTCATGGAGGAATCGGGACTGGCGGTGGTTTTGGGGCGATTCCTGGAGGCTCTCAGCCCTTCGACCCCCCCGGACGACGTCCCCCAACAACTGCTCCAGTTCCTGCTGCCAGAGACCAAACTCGCCTGGGCCGTGAGTCACCCCAAAACTGGCCCCCCGAACCCCAAAATCCTTTCCTACGTCTCCTGTTTCCCCCTCACCCCCATGTCCCCCATTTTCTCCCTCACCGCCATTTCCCCCCATTTCTCACCCACACCCTCGTTTTTCACCCCCATTTTGCCACCATTTTTCTCCCTCACCCCCATTTTCCTTCTATTCCGCCCTCACCCCATTTTTCCTCTCACCCCCATTTTCCCACCATTTTCTCCCCTCACCCCTATTTTTTCTCTATTTTCTCCTCTCACCCCCATTTTCCTTCCATTTTCCCCCCTCACCCCCATTTTCTTTCTATTCCGCCCTCACCCCCATTTCCCCCCTCACCCCATTTTTCCTCTCACCCCCATTTTCCCACCATTTTCTCCCCTCACCCCCCTTTTCTCTCTATTTTCTTTTCTCACCCTATTTTCCTTCTATTTTCCCCCCTCATCCCATTTTTCCTCTCACCCCCATTTTCCTGCCATTTTCCCCCCACCCTGTTTTCCCCCTCACACCCATTTTCCCGTTTCCCCCACCCCGTTTTCCCTTCTCACCCCCATTTCCCCCCATTTTCCCTCCTCACCCCCATTTCCCCCCATTTTCTCCCCTCACCCCATTTTCTCCCCTCACCCCCATTTTACCGCCCTACTTCCCCCATCCCTATTTCCCCCTTTTCCCCCCTCACCCCATTTTCTCTATTTCTTTCACCCGTTTTCCCCCCATTTCCCCCACCCCCATTTTCCCGCCATTTTCTCCCCTCACCGCGTTTCCCCCTTCACCCCCATTTCCTCCTTTTCTCCCCTCACCGCCAATTTCCCCCATTTCCCCCTCACACGCTCATTTCTCACCTCCATTTTCCCCTCACCCCCATTTTCCTGCCATTTTTCCCCTCACCCCATTTTCTCTCTATTTTTCCCTTCACCCCCATTTTTCCCCTCACCCCCCCTTTTCCCCCATTTTCCCCCTCACCCCCGTTTCCCCCCTCACCCCATTTTCCCGCCATTTCCCCCTCACCACCATTTTCCCCCCATTTTTCCCCTCACCCCACTTTCCCCCTCACCGCCATTTCCCGCCATTTTGCCCCTCACCCCCATTTCCCCCCACCCCATTTTCCCGCCATTTCCCCCTCACCGCCATTTTCCCCCCATTTTTTCCCCTCACCCCCATTTTTTCCCTTCACCCTCATTTTCCTGCCATTTCCCCCCTCACCCCCATTTTCCCATTTTTCCTCCTGACTCCCATTTTCCCCCTTACTACTATTTTTCTGCCATTTTTCCCCTCACCCCCATTTTCCCACCATTTTTCCTCCTTCACCCCCATTTTTCTCCCTCACCCCCATTTTCCCGCCATTTTCCTCCTCACCGTTTTCCCCCTATTTTCTCTCCTCACTCCCATTTTTCCCCTCGTCGCCCCCATTTTCCCCCCATTTCTCACCATTTTTCTCCCTCACCCCATTTTCACCCCCACATCCTTTCCTCACCCCCATTTCCCCCCATTTCCCTTCCTCACTCCCATTTTTCCCCTCATCAGCCCCATTTTTCCCCTTACCCCATTTTCACCCCCATTTCCCCCCATTTTCCCCCTCATCACCCCCATTTTCCCTCTATTTTCTCTCCTCACCCCCATTTTCCCCCTATTTTCACCCCCATTTTCCCCCCCACCTGCATTCCCCCCCCTTTCCCTCTCTCCCCCCCATTTTTCTCCCCACACCCCCCCCATTTCCCTCTCCTCACCCCCACATTTCACCTTCCCCAAAGGTGGGGTCCCCGTGGGCGCACATGGCGTCGCTGTCCCCCCACCTGACGGCGCAGCGGCTGCTTCTGCTCTGGGCCCTCCCGGGGACCCCCGTGATCAGCTATGGCGACGAGATAGGGCTGAGAGACCCCCCCGAGGGGGGGCAGGAGGTGAGGGGATGGGGGGGGCAAATGGGGTGGGGAGGGGGAAGGGGGGGCAGAGGGGTGGGAGGGGCAAAAAGGGGGGGGAGAGAGGGGGTAAAAAGGGGGGCCAAAAAGGGGTGGGAGGGGAAAGGGGGGCAAAAGGGGGGAGGGCGGAAGGGGGGCAAAAAGGGGGAAGGGGGAAGGGGTAGAGGGGGAAAAGGGGGGGCAGATAGGGGTGGGAGGGGGACAAAAAGGGGGAGAGGGAGAAAAGGGGGGCGAAAAGGGTGGCGGGGGAAAGGAGGGCAAAGGGGGGCAAAAAGGGGGAGCAAAGGGGGGGCAAAGGGGGGGAAGGGGCAAAAGGGGGGAGGGGGGGCAAAAAGGGGGGAGGGGGGAAGGGGGGCAAAAGGAGAGAGGGGGAAAGGGGGGGCAAAAATGGGGAAAGGGGGGAGAGGAGGAAAAGGGGGGCAAAAAGGGGTGAAAAGAGGGGGCAAAGGGGGGAAGGGGCAAAAAGGGGGCAAAAGGGGGGGAGGGGGGCAAAAAGGAGGGCAAAAGGGGGGAGAGGGGGAAAGGGGGGGCAAAAAGGGGGCAAAAAGGGGAAGGGGGGGCAAAAAGGAGGGCAAAAAGGGGGGAGAGGGGGAAAGAGGGGGCAAAAAGGGGAAAGGGGGGCAGGAAGGGGGGAAAGGGGGGCAAAAAGGGGAAAGGGGGGCAGGAAGGGGGGCAAAAAGGGGGGAAGGGGGAAAAAGGGGGGAAGGGGGGCAGAAGGGGGGAAACGGGGGCAAAAAGGGGGGAAGGGGGGGCAAAGGGGTGGGAGGGAGGAAAAAGGGAGGGGGGAAAAGGGGGGGAAGGGGCAAAAAGGGGGAGGGGGGCAAAAAGGAGGGGGGCAAAAAGGGGGGAGAGGGGGAAAGGGGGGGCAAAAAGGGGGGAAGGGGGGGCAAAAAGGAGGGCAAAAAGGGGGGAGAGGGGGAAAGGGGGGGCAAAAAGGGGAAAGGGAGGCAGGAAGGGGGGAAAGGGGGGCAAAAAGGGGGGAAGGGGAAAAAGGGGGAAAGGGGGGCAGAAGGGGGGAAACGGGGGCAAAAAGGGGGGAAAGGGGGCAAAAAGGGGGGAAGGGGGCAAAAAGGGGGGAAGGGGGGCAAAGGGGTGGGAGGGAGGAAAAAGGGAGGGGGGAAAAGGGGGGGAAGGGGGAAAAGGAGCAAAACGGGGGAGGGGAAAAGGGGGGCAAAAAGGGGGGAGGGGGCAATTAGGGGGTTGGGGAGGCAATTAGGGGGTTGGGGGTCGGGATTTGGGGGTCCTGACCCTCCCCCCTCCCCCCGCGCAGCCCCCCGAGATGCCGTGGGAGCTCATTGACTCCGTGGAGGAGGGGAACGAGACTGAGGTGAGGAGGGGTTAATTAGGGGAGGGGTAATTAAAAGGGGGGGTAATTAAGGGGGGGGGCACCTAAAGTGGGTAAAGTGGGGATTTGGGGGGGGTGGGGTGTGATTTGGGGGGGTAATTAAAAGGGGGGGATCCTAAGGTGGTAATTGGGGGGGGGGGGGGCAGGGGTAGAGGGGGTTAATTAAGGCGGGTGGTGTTGTGGTAATTAGGAGTGGGGGTTAATTAGTGGGTTTGGGGGGGTATTTAGGGAGTGGGGGGGCACTTAAGAGTGATTTGGGAGGGCAGGAGGGGGTGGGGGTGTTAATTAGTGGGGCTAATTAGGGGGTGTGGGGTTAATTAGGGGGTCTGGGGGTATTAATTAGGGGGTCTGGGGGGTATTTAGGCATTGGGGGCTAATTAGAGTTCTGGGGCTCTAGGAGGCTAATTAGGGGTCTGGGGTGCTAATTAGGGGTTCTAGAGGTGCTAATTAGGGGTCTGGGTGACTAATGAGGGGCTCTAGGAGGCTAATTAGGGGTCTGGGGGGCTAATGAGGGGCTCTGGGAGGCTAATTAGGGGTTTGGGGGTCTAATTAGGAGTTCTAGGGGTGCTAATTAGGGCTCTGGGTGACTAATGAGGGGCTCTAGGAGGCTAATTAGGGGTCTGGGTGACTAATGAGGGGCTCTAGGAGGCTAATTAGGGGTCTGGGGGGCTAATGAGGGGCTCTGGGAGGCTAATTAGGGGTTTGGGGGTCTAATTAGGAGTTCTAGGGGTGCTAATTAGGGCTCTGGGTGACTAATGAGGGGCTCTAGGAGGCTAATTAGGGGTCTGGGTGACTAATGAGGGGCTCTAGGAGACTAATTAGGGCTCTGGGGGACTAATAAGGAGGTTTGGGGGGCATTTAGGGGGTGGGGGCTAATTAGGGGGAGTGAGGGGCGTTTAAGGGGTGGGGTCGCTAATTAGAGGGTATGAGAGTGTTAATTAGGGTATCTGGGGGCATTTATGGGGGTGTGGGGGACTAATTAAGGGATGGGGTCTAATTAGGGGGTCTGGAGGGCATTTGGGTGGGCTAATTAGGGGTCTGGGGGCTAATTAGGGGGTCTGAGGAGTAATTATGGGGTTTGGGGGGTTAATTAGGGGGTGGGGGGCGAATTAGGGGGTCTGCGAGTGTTAATTGGGGGTTCTGGGGGGGCTAATTAGGGAGTGATGGAGGGGGGCAGGAATGGAGGGTGAGGTGGGCGGGGCTATTGAGAGGGGGCGTGGCCTCAACTGAGGGGGCGGGTGCGCAGTGGGCGTTGCCTTATATGGGAGGAGGCGTGGCTTTGGTTACTGGGGCCCATCAGTGCCACGTGACTGCGTGCGGGCAGTGGGCGTGGCTTTCTCTGAGAGGGGGCGTGGCCAGCGCTGCCCCGCGGGAGCTCTTAAAGGGACCGCGCGCCCTGTTTTGATTATGGGGTTATTATTGGAGGCACTTATGGGGCAGAGAAGGCACTTATGGGGCACTTGTGGGTCGCAGCGTCGTTAACCCCTTCCTCCCCACAGGCCCAATGGCTCCTGGGGCTGTGCCGCCGCCTCGGCGCCCTACGGCTACGCGAGCGCTCTTTGGCTATGGGCGACGCCATCGCTCTCAGCCCCATAGCGGCCTCCTCCAGCCCCATAGCGGCCTCCTCCAGCCCCACAGCGGCCTCCTCCAGCCCCATAGCAGCTCTCCTACGGCGTTGGGACCAGAGCGAGCGGTTCCTGCTGGTACTGAACCCCACGGCGCAGGCTGTGGGGCCCCTGGAGCTGCGCGACCCACGGCTGCCCCATAGCGCCGCGCTGCGTCTCAGCACCCACCTTGTCCCCACCAAAGACCCACAGGTGGATTTGGGGGCCCTCCAGCTCCTGCCCTACGAGGGTTTACTGCTCAGCTTTCCCCCCGACCCATAGCGGCTGCCCCATAGATCCGTTGTGACCCATAGCTGCTGCCCCATAGATGAGTTTCGGTGCCCTATAGATCTGCTTTGACCCATAGATTTGTGTTGGAGTGTAGGGACTGACCCATAGATTTGCTTTGACCTATAGCAGCGCCCGCAGAGCCCCCACAGGGATCTCCTGACCCATAGCGGCTGCCCCATAGATTGGCCGTGACCTATAGCGACTGACCCACAGAGGCCTTCAAGACCCACAGAGGCCTTCAGGACTCATAGGGATCTCCTGACCCATAGCGGCTGCCCCATAGATTGGCCGTGACCCATAGCGACTGACCCACAGAGGACTTCAGGACCCATAGGGATCTCCTGACCCATGGCAGCTGCCCCATAGATTGGCTGTGACCCATAGCGAGTGCCCCATAGGGACTTCCTGACCCATAGCGACTGCCCCATAGAGGCTTTCTGACCCATACAGGGCCTCTGAGCCATAGTGACTGCCCCATAGATCCTTCTGGACCCATAGGAACTGTCCCACAGGGACCTCCTGACCCATAGCAACTGCCCCATAGATCCTTCTGGACCCATAGCGACTGCCCCATAGCGATCTCCTGACCCATAGGAGCCCCCCTGCCCCATAGCGCCTTCAGGACCCTCAACTTGGGGGGCAGAGGGGTTCCCTCAGAGCATCCACATGTGGCCTTGAGCCCCCCCACGACCCACAACTTGGGGGGCGCCCCCTAACCAACACCCCACACACACCCCGCGCTGCGACCCACACGTGTGGGGCAGCTTCCAGACCCCCAACAAGGGGGAACACAGCACTCCCCTCCCCCCCAATCTGGGGGGTCATTTTGGGGTCCCCCCCCCCATCGCTATGGGGCTCAGGGGACTCTCTGCCCCACATCCTTTGGGGCTTTGGGGCGCTGCCCTCCATAATAAAGGAGTTGATTTGTGCACTTGGGGGGCTGAGAGGTACTTGTGGGGCTGAAGAGGTATTTGTGGGGCTGAGGGGGCACTTTGAGGGGCACTTGTGGGGCTGAGAGAGGTCACTTGTGGGGCTGAGGAGGTCATTAGTGGGGCTCCTATGGGGCTGGGGGGCACTTGTGGGGCTGACGGGGTCATTTGTGGGG
Source organism: Cuculus canorus (assembly GCF_017976375.1). Classification (NCBI taxonomy): domain Eukaryota; kingdom Metazoa; phylum Chordata; class Aves; order Cuculiformes; family Cuculidae; genus Cuculus; species Cuculus canorus. The sequence continues at coordinate 1,407,183 of NC_071434.1, forward strand.
CTGAGAGGGCACTTGTGGGGCTGAAGGGGCACTTGTGGGGCTGACGGGGTCATTAGTGGGGCTCCTGTGGGGCTGAGGAGTTACTTGTAGGGCTGAGAGGGCACTTGTGGGGCTAAAGGGTCACTTATGGGTCACTTGTGGGGTTGAGAGCACTTGTGGGTCACTTGTGGGGCTGAAGGAGCACTTGTGGGGCTGAGAGGGCACTTGTGGGGCTGAGGGGGTCATTTGTGGGGCTGAGAGGGCACTTGTGGGGCTGAAGGGGCACTTGTGGGGGACTTATGGGGCTGAGGGAGCACTTGTGGGGCTGACGGGGTCATTAGTGGGGCTCCTGTGGGGCTGAGGAGTTACTTGTGGGGCTGAAGGGGCACTTGTGGGGCTGAGGGAGTACTTGTGGGTCACTTGTGGGGCTGAGGGGTCACGTGTGGGGCTGCGAAGCCCCGTGGGAGGGGCACTTTGTTCACTTCCGGTCCCGCCTCGCGCTGCCGGGTTTCCCGCCCTGCGTGACCGGAAGTCCCACCCCTCTGCCTCACCGGAAGCGGAAGTAGCGGCGATGAAGCTGCTCACCCACAACCTGCTGAGCTCCCACGTGCGGGGACTGAGGCCCGGGGGGGGCTTCCCCCTCCGCATCAGGGTGGGACTGGGAGCACTGGGGGGGGGACTGGGAGGGGATTGAGGGAACTGGGAGGCACTGGGAGGGGACTGGGATGGACTGGGAGGGGACTGAGGGAACTGGGAGGCACTGGGAGGGGACTGGGATGGACTGGGAGGGGACTGGGAGCACGGGGAGGGACTGGGATAGGATTGGAAGGGGACTGGGAGGGGACTGGGAGGCACTGGGAGGGGATTGAGGGAACTGGGAGGGACTGCGATAGGATTGGGAGGCACTGGGATGGCACTGGGAAGGACTGGGAGCACTGGGAGGGGAATGGAGAGGACTGGGATGGGACTGGGAAGGAGTGGTGTGGAACTGGGAGCAACTGGGATGGGGATTGTGGGAACTGGGAAGGGACTGGGATGAACTGGGGGGGACTGGGATGGGATTGGGAGGGATTGGGAAGGAGTGGTGTGGGACTGGGAGCGACTGGGATGGGGATTGAGGGGACTGGGGGGGACTGGGATGAGATTGGGAGGGACTGGGAGAGCACTGTGAGGGATTGGGATGGGACTGGGAAGGACTGAGGTGGAACTGGGAGGCACTGGGATGGACTGGGAAGGAGTGGTGTGGGACTGGGAGCAACTGGGTTGGGATTGAGGGAACTGGGAGGGGACTGGGATGGGATTGGGAGGGACTGGGAGAGCACTGGGAAGGACTGGGAGGCACTGGGAGGGATTGGGATGGGACTGGGAAGGACTGAGGTGGGACTGGGAGGCACTGGGATTGACTGGGAAGGAATCGGAGGCACTGGGATTGACTGGGAAGGAGTGGTGTGGGACTGGGAGCGACTGGGTTGGGATTGAGGGAACTGGGATGAACTGGGGGGGACTGGGATGGGTTTGGGAGGGCACTGGGAAGGACTGGGAGGGATTGGGATGGGGTGGGAAGGACTGGGAGAGCACTGGGGGGACTGGGAGGCACTGGGAGGGATTGAGATGGAACTGGGAGGGGACTGGGAGGCACTGGGATGGGACTGGGAAGAACTGGGGTGGGATTTTGAGGGCCTGGGATGGGACTGGGGGAACTGGGAGAGCACTGGGCTGGGTTGGGGGGGGGCACTGGTTTATACTGGGAGACTCCTTAAACCTCCCATTACCCAACTGGGAGAGCACTGGTCTTACTGGTTTCTTTCTTTCCTTTCACCTTCCTGCCCTGAACTGGTTTCTACTGGTTTTTCTTCATCTCTGTCGGCGTTTACTGGTCCATACTGGTTTATACTGGTTTATACTGGTTTATACTGGTCCAGGCGGAGCAGGTGGGGGTTCGTCCGGTGCCCTTCAACGCGGCCTTCGTGGCGCGATTGGTGCCGCGTCTGCGCTGGGCGGCGCTGCGGGAGGCGGCCGACAGCGTGAGGGGCGCTATGGGGCGGCTATGGGGCAGCTATGGGGCAGGGGAGGGGCTGTGGGGCAGAGGGGAGGGGCTATGGGGCAGCTGTGGGGCAGAGGGAAGGGGCTGTGGGGAAGAGGGGAGGGGCTGTGGGGCAGAGGGGAGGGGATGTGGGGCAGAGGGGAGGCTGTGGGGAAGAGGGGAGGGGCTGTGGGGCAGAGGGGAGGGGCTGTGGGGAAGAGGGGAGGGGCTGTGGGGAAGAGGGGAGGGGCTGTGGGGCAGAGGGGAGGGGCTATGGGGCAGCTGTGGGGCAGAGGGAAGGGGCTGTGGGGCAGAGGGGAGGGGATGTGGGGCAGAGGGGAGGCTGTGGGGAAGAGGGGAGGGGCTGTGGGGCAGAGGGGAGGGGCTGTGGGGCAGAGGGGAGGGGGCTGTGGGGGCAGAGGGGAAGGGGCTGTGTGGGCAGGGGAGGGGGCTGTTGGGGAAGAGGGGAGGGGCTGTGGGGTAGCAGAGGGGGGGGCTGTGGGGCAAGAGGGGAGGGGCTGTGGGGCGAGGAGGGGAGGGTGCTGTGGGGCAGAAGGGGAGGGATGTGGGGAGGGGAGGGGCTGTGGGGCAGAGGGGAGGGGCTGTGGGGCAGAGGGGAGGGGCTGTGGGGCAGAGGGGAGGGGCTGTGGGGCAGAGGGGAGGGGCTGTGGGGCAGAGGGGAGGGGCTGTGGGGCAGAGGGGAGGG
>NC_071435.1:0-198126 GCF_017976375.1 Cuculus canorus
TAACCTAACCCTAACCCTAACCCTAACCCTAACCCTAACCCTAACCCTAACCCTAACCCTAACCCTAACCCTAACCCTAACCCTAACCCTAACCCTAACCCTAACCCTAACCCTAACCCTAACCCTAACCCTAACCCTAACCCTAACCCTAACCCTAACCCTAACCCTAACCCTAACCCTAACCCTAACCCTAACCCTAACCCTAACCCTAACCCTAACCCTAACCCTAACCCTAACCCTAACCCTAACCCTAACCCTAACCCTAACCCTAACCCTAACCCTAACCCTAACCCTAACCCTAACCCTAACCCTAACCCTAACCCTAACCCTAACCCTAACCCTAACCCTAACCCTAACCCTAACCCTAACCCTAACCCTAACCCTAACCCTAACCCTAACCCTAACCCTAACCCTAACCCTAACCCTAACCCTAACCCTAACCCTAACCCTAACCCTAACCCTAACCCTAACCCTAACCCTAACCCTAACCCTAACCCTAACCCTAACCCTAACCCTAACCCTAACCCTAACCCTAACCCTAACCCTAACCCTAACCCTACCCTAACCCTAACCCTAACCCTAACCCTAACCCTAACCCTAACCCTAACCCTAACCCTAACCCTAACCCTAACCCTAACCCTAACCCTAACCCTAACCCTAACCCTAACCTAACCCTAACCCTAACCCTAACCCTAACCCTAACCCTAACCCTAACCCTAACCCTAACCCTAACCCTAACCCTAACCCTAACCCTAACCCTAACCCTAACCCTAACCCTAACCCTAACCCTAACCCTAACCCTAACCCTAACCCTAACCCTAACCCTAACCCTAACCCTAACCCTAACCCTAACCCTAACCCTAACCCTAACCCTAACCCTAACCCTAACCCTAACCCTAACCCTAACCCTAACCCTAACCCTAACCCTAACCCTAACCCTAACCCTAACCCTAACCCTAACCCTAACCCTAACCCTAACCCTAACCCTAACCCTAACCCTAACCCTAACCCTAACCCTAACCCTAACCCTAACCCTAACCCTAACCCTAACCCTAACCCTAACCCTAACCCTAACCCTAACCCTAACCCTAACCCTAACCCTAACCCTAACCCTAACCCTAACCCTAACCCTAACCCTAACCCTAACCCTAACCCTAACCCTAACCCTAACCCTAACCCTAACCCTAACCCTAACCCTAACCCTAACCCTAACCCTAACCCTAACCCTAACCCTAACCCTAACCCTAACCCTAACCCTAACCCTAACCCTAACCCTAACCCTAACCCTAACCCTAACCCTAACCCTAACCCTAACCCTAACCCTAACCCTAACCCTAACCCTAACCCTAACCCTAACCCTAACCCTAACCCTAACCCTAACCCTAACCCTAACCCTAACCCTAACCCTAACCCTAACCCTAACCCTAACCCTAACCCTAACCCTAACCCTAACCCTAACCCTAACCCTAACCCTAACCCTAACCCTAACCCTAACCCTAACCCTAACCCTAACCCTAACCCTAACCCTAACCCTAACCCTAACCCTAACCCTAACCCTAACCCTAACCCTAACCCTAACCCTAACCCTAACCCTAACCCTAACCCTAACCCTAACCCTAACCCTAACCCTAACCCTAACCCTAACCCTAACCCTAACCCTAACCCTAACCCTAACCCTAACCCTAACCCTAACCCTAACCCTAACCCTAACCCTAACCCTAACCCTAACCCTAACCCTAACCCTAACCCTAACCCTAACCCTAACCCTAACCCTAACCCTAACCCTAACCCTAACCCTAACCCTAACCCTAACCCTAACCCTAACCCTAACCCTAACCCTAACCCTAACCCTAACCCTAACCCTAACCCTAACCCTAACCCTAACCCTAACCCTAACCCTAACCCTAACCCTAACCCTAACCCTAACCCTAACCCTAACCCTAACCCTAACCCTAACCCTAACCCTAACCCTAACCCTAACCCTAACCCTAACCCTAACCCTAACCCTAACCCTAACCCTAACCCTAACCCTAACCCTAACCCTAACCCTAACCCTAACCCTAACCCTAACCCTAACCCTAACCCTAACCCTAACCCTAACCCTAACCCTAACCCTAACCCTAACCCTAACCCTAACCCTAACCCTAACCCTAACCCTAACCCTAACCCTAACCCTAACCCTAACCCTAACCCTAACCCTAACCCTAACCCTAACCCTAACCCTAACCCTAACCCTAACCCTAACCCTAACCCTAACCCTAACCCTAACCCTAACCCTAACCCTAACCCTAACCCTAACCCTAACCCTAACCCTAACCCTAACCCTAACCCTAACCCTAACCCTAACCCTAACCCTAACCCTAACCCTAACCCTAACCCTAACCCTAACCCTAACCCTAACCCTAACCCTAACCCTAACCCTAACCCTAACCCTAACCCTAACCCTAACCCTAACCCTAACCCTAACCCTAACCCTAACCCTAACCCTAACCCTAACCCTAACCCTAACCCTAACCCTAACCCTAACCCTAACCCTAACCCTAACCCTAACCCTAACCCTAACCCTAACCCTAACCCTAACCCTAACCCTAACCCTAACCCTAACCCTAACCCTAACCCTAACCCTAACCCTAACCCTAACCCTAACCCTAACCCTAACCCTAACCCTAACCCTAACCCTAACCCTAACCCTAACCCTAACCCTAACCCTAACCCTAACCCTAACCCTAACCCTAACCCTAACCCTAACCCTAACCCTAACCCTAACCCTAACCCTAACCCTAACCCTAACCCTAACCCTAACCCTAACCCTAACCCTAACCCTAACCCTAACCCTAACCCTAACCCTAACCCTAACCCTAACCCTAACCCTAACCCTAACCCTAACCCTAACCCTAACCCTAACCCTAACCCTAACCCTAACCCTAACCCTAACCCTAACCCTAACCCTAACCCTAACCCTAACCCTAACCCTAACCCTAACCCTAACCCTAACCCTAACCCTAACCCTAACCCTAACCCTAACCCTAACCCTAACCCTAACCCTAACCCTAACCCTAACCCTAACCCTAACCCTAACCCTAACCCTAACCCTAACCCTAACCCTAACCCTAACCCTAACCCTAACCCTAACCCTAACCCTAACCCTAACCCTAACCCTAACCCTAACCCTAACCCTAACCCTAACCCTAACCCTAACCCTAACCCTAACCCTAACCCTAACCCTAACCCTAACCCTAACCCTAACCCTAACCCTAACCCTAACCCTAACCCTAACCCTAACCCTAACCCTAACCCTAACCCTAACCCTAACCCTAACCCTAACCCTAACCCTAACCCTAACCCTAACCCTAACCCTAACCCTAACCCTAACCCTAACCCTAACCCTAACCCTAACCCTAACCCTAACCCTAACCCTAACCCTAACCCTAACCCTAACCCTAACCCTAACCCTAACCCTAACCCTAACCCTAACCCTAACCCTAACCCTAACCCTAACCCTAACCCTAACCCTAACCCTAACCCTAACCCTAACCCTAACCCTAACCCTAACCCTAACCCTAACCCTAACCCTAACCCTAACCCTAACCCTAACCCTAACCCTAACCCTAACCCTAACCCTAACCCTAACCCTAACCCTAACCCTAACCCTAACCCTAACCCTAACCCTAACCCTAACCCTAACCCTAACCCTAACCCTAACCCTAACCCTAACCCTAACCCTAACCCTAACCCTAACCCTAACCCTAACCCTAACCCTAACCCTAACCCTAACCCTAACCCTAACCCTAACCCTAACCCTAACCCTAACCCTAACCCTAACCCTAACCCTAACCCTAACCCTAACCCTAACCCTAACCCTAACCCTAACCCTAACCCTAACCCTAACCCTAACCCTAACCCTAACCCTAACCCTAACCCTAACCCTAACCCTAACCCTAACCCTAACCCTAACCCTAACCCTAACCCTAACCCTAACCCTAACCCTAACCCTAACCCTAACCCTAACCCTAACCCTAACCCTAACCCTAACCCTAACCCTAACCCTAACCCTAACCCTAACCCTAACCCTAACCCTAACCCTAACCCTAACCCTAACCCTAACCCTAACCCTAACCCTAACCCTAACCCTAACCCTAACCCTAACCCTAACCCTAACCCTAACCCTAACCCTAACCCTAACCCTAACCCTAACCCTAACCCTAACCCTAACCCTAACCCTAACCCTAACCCTAACCCTAACCCTAACCCTAACCCTAACCCTAACCCTAACCCCTAACCCTAACCCTACCCCTAACCCTAACCCCTAACCCTAACCCTAATGACCCTAACCCTAATGACCCTAAACCCTAACCCCTAACCCTAACCCCTAACCCTAACCCTAACCCTAGTAGGCGTGGCCGACGTAAAACACGCACTTCCGGTCACGCGGTGGGCGGGGCCTGACTAAAACACGCACTTCCGGTCACGCGGGGGGCGGGGGCTACCTTAAAGACGCACTTCCGGTCACGCGGTGGGCGGGGCCTACCTTAAAGACGCACTTCCGGTCACGTAGTGGGCGGGGCGGGCGTAAAACACGCGCTTCCGGTCTCGCGGTGGGCGGGGCCTACCTTAAAGACTCACTTCCGGTCACGCCGGGGGCGGGGCTGAGGTAAAACACGCACTTCCGGTCACGCGGGGGCGGGGCCTGCCTTAAAGACGCACTTCCGGTGACGCGGGGGGCGAGACCGACGTAAAAGGCCCACTTCCGGTGACGAGGTGGGCGGGGCCTGTGTTTAAGATGCACTTCCAGTGACGCGGTGGGCGGGACCTGCGTTAAAGGCGCACTTCCGGTGACGCGGGGGGCGGGGCCTACCTTAGAGACGCATTTCCGGTCACTTGGGGGGCGGGGCCTGCCTCTAAGACGCACTTCCGGTCACGCGGTGGGAGGGGCCTGCCTCTAAGACGCACTTCCGGTCACGCGGGGGGCGGGGCCTGCCTCTAAGACGCACTTCCGGTCACGCGGGGGGCGGGGCTTGCGTAAAATACGCATTTCCGGTCACGCGGGGGGCGGGGCCTACCTTAGAGACGCATTTCCGGTCACTTGGGGGGCGGGGCCTACCTTAAAGACGCACTTCTGGTCACGTAGTGGGCGGGGCGGGTGTAAAACACGCACTTCCGGTCGCGAGACGGGCATTGATGGCGTTCGTGGAGGACTTCCGGTCATGCGGCGGGCCGTGATGGCGTCCGGGGAGGACTTCCGGTCGCTGGCGGACTGTCATGGCCTCCGGGGAGGACTTCCGGTCGCTGGCCGACTGTCATGGCGTCCGGGGAGGACTTCCGGTCGCTGGCGGACTGTCATGGCGTCCCTGGCGGACTTCCGGTCGCTGGCGGACTGTCATGGCGTCCGGGGAGGACTTCCGGTCGCTGGCGGACTGTCATGGCGTCCGGGGAGGACTTCCGGTCGCTGGCGGACTGTCATGGCGTCCGGGGAGGACTTCCGGTCGCTGGCGGACTGTCATGGCCTCCGGGGAGGACTTCCGGTCGCTGGCGGACTGTCATGGCCTCCGGGGAGGACTTCCGGTCGCTGGCCGACTGTCATGGCGTCCGGGGAGGACTTCCGGTCGCTGGCGGACTGTCATGGCGTCCCTGGCGGACTTCCGGTCGCTGGCGGACTGTCATGGCGTCCGGGGAGGACTTCCGGTCGCTGGCGGACTGTCATGGCGTCCGGGGAGGACTTCCGGTCGCTGGCGGACTGTCATGGCGGACTTCCGGTCGCTGGCGGACTGTCATGGCGTCCCTGGCGGACTTCCGGTCCCGCGGCCGCCATTGATGGCGTCCCTGGCGGACTTCCGGTCCCGCGGCCGGCATTGATGGCGTTCCTGGTGGACTTCCGGGCGCGCGGCGGGCATTGATGGCGTCCGGGGAGGACTTCCGGTTCCCCCGCGATGGCCCGCGGGGCGCACTTCCGGTCCCGCGGCGGGCGCGTTTGGCAGGCGGTGGTGTGCGGGGCGGGCAGCGCGCGCGGGGCGAGGGGTTGTGGACTGCGGGGGGGCGGCGTGTGCGTGGCGGGCGCGCGAGCGGCAGGGCGCCTCGCGGGCGCGAGTAGCAGCGGTGTGGCGCGCGAGGGAGGGGCGGGTGGTGATGGCGTCCGGGGGGGACTTCCGGTCGCCGTGTTGCGAGGGGTTGTGGGCTACGGGGTGTGGCGCGCGGCGAGGGGGCGGGAGCGGCAGGGGGGCGGCGCGTGGAGGGCGGGCGCGCGGCGAGGGGGCGGAAGCAGCAGGCGGGCTGCGCGTGGAGGGCGGGCGCGCGGCGAGGGGGCGGGAGCGGCAGGGGGGCGGCGCGTGGAGGGCGGGGCCGGCGCGTGGAGGGCGGGCGCGCGGCGAGGGGGCGGGAGCGGCAGGGGGGCGGCGCGTGGAGGGCGGGCGCGGCAGGGGGGGCGGCGCGTGGAGGGCGGGCGCGCGGCGAGGGGGCGGGCGCGGCAGGGGGGGCGGCGCGTGGAGGGCGGGCGCGCGGCGAGGGGGCGGGCGCGGCAGGGGGGGGGGCGGCGCGTGGAGGGCGGGCGCGCGGCGAGGGGGCGGGAGCAGCGGGCGGGCTGCGCGTGGAGGGGGGGGGCGCGAGCGACTGGGGGGCGGCGCGTGGAGGAGGGGCGCGCGGCGAGGGGGCGGGAGCGGCAGGGGGGCGGGCGCAAGTGGCAGGGGGGTGGTGTGAGGGTGGGCGTGTGCCTCGGGTCACGGGGCGGCGGGGACGGCGTGAGGGGAGGGGCTGGGGCGTGCGCGCGCAGGTCAGGGAGTGGTGGGGGGGGTGTGTGTGTGTGTGTGTGTGTGTGTGTTTGAAGTGTTCTTTCCAGGTGGTGTATGGTGATTACAATAGTATAATAAAAAGAAGAAAAAATAATAAGAAAATATACTGGTGCAGCAGTAGAAAATGGCTCGGTCCTTGGGAGTAATTTTATTTATTGTAAATAATTTTAAAAATGAAAAATTTTTTTACTCCCAAGGAGTGAGCCATTTTCTACTGCTGCTCTGATTCAAAACAATGAATCAGAAAATCTAAATAAATCAAAGAAAATCATAGACAAACAAACATTATTGCTACAAAAGTAACTGACACAAGACAACAAAGAGGCATTTATTAAAGGTTTCTGTCACTGAAGCGTGGGTGGGTTTTTTTCCTTCTTTATTACTTAGTGTGGTGCTCTTTTTATTACAAGACTGGAAAACAATACTACAAACTTGGACACAAAACAACACTTTTCAGCAAAATGCAACAGAGTTTAAGATGCAAGTCAATGTGTTACAGAGGCTAAGACGCAAGGCAACATGTTACAGAGGCTAAGACGCAAGGCAATGCAATACAGAATCTAAGATGCAAGTCAACCTGTTACAGAGTCTAAGACGCAAGGCAACGCATTACAGAGTCTAAGATGCAAGTCAACCTGTTACAGAGTCTAAGGCGCAAGGCAATGTGTTACAGAGGCTAAGGCGCAAGGCAACCTGTTACAGAGGCTAAGGTGCAAGGCAACACGTTACAGAGTTAAGACACAAGGCAATGCATTACAAGTCTAAGGCACAATGCAACCTGTTACAGAGTCTAAGACGCAAGGCAACCTGTTACAGAGTCCAAGATGCAAGGCAACCTGTTACAGAGTCCAAGACGCAAGGCAACCTTTTACAGAGTCTAAGGCACAAGGCAACGCATTACAAAGTCCAAGACGCAAGGCAACCTGTTACAGAGTCCAAGACGCAAGGCAACCTGTTACAGAGTTAAGACGCAAGGCAACGCAATACAGAGTCTAAGACGCAAGGCAACCTGTTACAGAGTTAAGGCACAAGGCAACGCGTTACGGAGTCCAAGACGCAAGGCAGCCTGTTACAGAGTCTAAGGCGCAAGGCAACCTTTAACAGAGTCTAAGGCACAAGGCAACACGTTACAGAGTCTAAGGCGCAAGGCAACCTTTAACAGAGTCTAAGGCACAAGGCAACGCATTACAAAGTCCAAGACGCAAGGCAACCTTTAACAGAGTCTAAGGCACAAGGCAACGCATTACAAAGTCCAAGACGCAAGGCAACCTGTTACAGAGTTAAGACACAAGGCAACGCAATACAGAGTCTAAGACGCAAGGCAACCTGTTACAGAGTTAAGACACAAGGCAACGCAATACAGAGTCTAAGACGCAAGGCAACGTGTTACAGAGTCCAAGACGCAAGGCAACGTGTTACAGAGTCCAAGACGCAAGGCAACCTGTTACAGAGTCTAAGGCGCAAGGCAACGCGTTACAGAGTTAAGACGCAAGGCAACGCGTTACAGAGTCCAAGACGCAAGGCAACCTGTTACAGAGTCTAAGGCGCAAGGCAACGCGTTACAGAGTCCAAGACGCAAGGCAACCTGTTACAGAGTCTAAGGCGCAAGGCAACGCGTTACAGAGTTAAGACACAAGGCAACACAATACAGAATCTAAGGCTCAAGGCAACCTGTTACAGAGTCTAAGATGCAAGGCAACCTGTTACAGAGTCTAAGATGCAAGGCAACGCGTTACAGAGTTAAGACACAAGGCAACCTGTTACAGAGTCTAAGGCGCAAGGCAACCTGTTACAGAGTCTAAGACGCAAGGCAACGCGTTACAGAGTCCAAGACGCAAGGCAACGCGTTACAGAGTCCAAGACGCAAGGCAACGCGTTACAGAGTCTAAGGCGCAAGGCAACGCGTTACAGAGTCTAAGGCGCAAGGCAACGCGTTACAGAGTTAAGACGCAAGGCAACGCGTTACAGAGTTAAGACGCAAGGCAACGCGTTACAGAGTTAAGACACAAGGCAACACAATACAGAATCTAAGGCTCAAGGCAACCTGTTACAGAGTCTAAGATGCAAGGCAACGCGTTACAGAGTCTAAGACGCAAGGCAACGCGTTACAGAGTCCAAGACGCAAGGCAACCTGTTACAGAGTCCAAGACGCAAGGCAACGCATTACAGAGTCCAAGACGCAAGGCAACGCGTTACAGAGTCCAAGACGCAAGGCAATGTGTTGCACAGGTTAAGGCACAAGGCAACCTGTTACAGAGTCTAAAGGCACAAGGCAACCTGTTACAGAGTCTAAGGCGCAAGGCAATGTGTTGCAGAGGTTAAGGCACAAGGCAACCTGTTACAGAGTTAAGACGCAAGGCAACCTGTTACAGAGTCTAAGACGCAAGGCAACCTGTTACAGAGTTAAGACGCAAGGCAACGCGTTACAGAGTCCAAGGCGCAAGGCAACGCGTTACAGAGTCCAAGACGCAAGGCAACGCGTTACAGAGTCTAAGGCGCAAGGCAACGCGTTACAGAGTCCAAGACGCAAGGCAACCTGTTACAGAGTCTAAGACGCAAGGCAACGCGTTACAGAGTCTAAGACGCAAGGCAACGCGTTACAGAGTCCAAGACGCAAGGCAACGCATTGCAGAGGTTAAGGCACAAGGCAACCTGTTACAGAGTCTAAAGGCACAAGGCAACCTGTTACAGAGTCTAAGACGCAAGGCAACGCGTTACAGAGTCTAAGGCGCAAGGCAATGTGTTGCAGAGGTTAAGGCACAAGGCAACCTGTTACAGAGTTAAGACGCAAGGCAACCTGTTACAGAGTCTAAGACGCAAGGCAACCTGTTACAGAGTTAAGACGCAAGGCAACGCGTTACAGAGTCCAAGGCGCAAGGCAACGCGTTACAGAGTCCAAGGCGCAACAGTAGTCATATCCAGCGCAACATTACAGAGTTAGAGGTGACACAACATTAATTACAGACAACACTACATCACAGAGATAGATACAATGCAACATTAGAGTTGGATGCCACACAGAGCTAGATGCAATGCAACAGTACAGTCAGACCAACACAGTGCAATATTACAGTGTTAGATGCCATGTTAGACACAACACAATGTTACAGAGTTAGACACAATGCAACCTTACAGAGTTTGACGCAACTGTAGAGTTAGGCACAATACAACATTAGAGTTGGATGCCACACAGAGTTAGATACAACCTTAGAGTGAGATGAAACGGTACAGCCAGACCCGACGCAACACTCCATTACGGACTTCGATACAATGCAACATCAGTGGGATGCCACACGGACACAACACAGCCTTACAGAGTTAAACACAGCAGTACAGTCAGACCCGACACAACATTAGAGTTACATGTGATGCAACATTACAGTCCAATGCAAGACAACATTAGAGTTGGGCACAAAAGCTATAATTAGATGCAACAATAGTTAGATGTGATCCAATATTACGTAGTTAAACGTGATACAACATTAGTTAGACACAACACATTGCAACATTACAAAGTCAGACACAACATTAGTTAGACAATACATCAGAGTTAGACCCGACACTAAATGACAGAGTTAGATGCCAAAGACTATACAGCAGAGTCAAACAGCTAGAGACTACAAAACACTACACGCTAGTTTGCGGAGTGAGATACAACGCAAGAGAGTAAGACAACTAAACACTATGCAAGACAGTACCATTATTCAATACGACATAACACAATAGAGGTAGACTCAACACAGACTGATTACAATAGCTAAATTCAAAATTGTACGCTCAATCCAAATTCTACTCAAAACTGTGGAATACTATAAAATCACACACGGTACAAGTTACACTCAATAGAGCTACTGTCCATACAAGTTATACTCAAAACACTACTGTACAACTGTTACACTGAAAACTATACATGAAATTTCAACTTCAACATTACTAGCTTTTTTACCAGGTAGGTACCTGGGAACCTCACAGGAAAGTACAGTGACTTAAAGTTGCACCAGCACTCTTAACTATACTTCTGAACAATGTTTGCTTTTAGGAAGTCCTCTGGCCGTGCCGAGGCGCGGCTCCACGGCGACTCCTCTGGCCGTCCCGAGGCGCGGCTCCACGGCGACTCCTCCGGCCGTCCCGAGGCGCAACTGCAAAGGAGTGAAAAAACCCAAAACCGCCTAGATGTACCTACTTTTCCTGTCCCAGCATTCTCAACACAGTAACTACAGCCTATTCCACACCTCTCACCCCAGCAGTACACATGATCAAGCTTCCATCATTGAGGCAACATCTTAGCCAGAACTAGTCTCTCAAGCCAGAAAGAGAGAAAGATATACAGACCTCAGTGGGCCCTCAAAAGTCAGATCTGCTTTTTTAAAAGTATTATTTCATATGATTATACTATCAACTACAACCCCCTCTCAAAGACATCAAATTTATAGTTAACTTACTATAATCTAGTTGTCCTCAACACTACCAGCAGGACAGACTCACCTAACCCTTCAACTGCAACATACCACACAAACTCCATATCACCATGCACAAAACCTACCTGCCCACCATAAACTATTACCACATTCCAGGGGAGCACACCCCAGGAACAGTGTTCCCAGGTGCTTCAAAAGTTGGCCCTGCCTAAAAAAAAAAAAACCCAGTCCCAGCTCGGCCTGCGCCCAAACCTTGGCGATGATCATCGCCTCGCAGACCGGCCGGGACCAGGGAAAAAAAACCCAGCTGGGGGAAAAAAAAAAAATCCCCCAGCTGGGGTTTTTTTATTCTATTTTTTGTAAAAAAAAAAAAAAACAAAACACCTCAGTACCTGCAAAGCAAAACATTATACAAACAACCTCAGAAGCAACTCCACCACCCCCCAACCACACAGGCAATCCCTGCCACACAAACCACTCCTCCCTCCCAGCCCATGCGTGCCACCCCCTGCCAGCCACAACAAGCCATCACCCCTAGGCTGCACGGCTCCCTAGGAACTGTGTTCCCAGGCGCCTCAAAATTTGGCCCTGCCTCAAAAAAAACCCAGCCCCGGCTCGGCCTGCGCCCAAACCTTGGCGATGATCATCGCCTCGCAGACCGGCCGGGACCAGGGAAAAAAAACCCAGCTGGGGGAAAAAAAAAAAAATCCCCCAGCTGGGTTTTTTTTATTCTATTTTTTTTTTTTTTTTTAAAGCTAAGTACCTGCAAAGCAAAACACTACACAGACAACCTCAGAAGCAACCCCACCAACCCCCCAACCACACAGGCAATCCCTGCCACATAAACCGCTCCTCCCTCCCAGCCCATGCGTGCCACCCCCTGCCAGCCACAACAAGCCATCACCCCTGGGCTGCACGGCTCCCTAGGAACTGTGTTCCCAGGCGCCTCAAAATTTGGCCCTGCCTCAAAAAAAACCCAGTCCCAGCTCGGCCTGCGCCCAAACCTTGGCGATGATCATCGCCTCGCAGACCGGCCGGGACCAGGGAAAAAAAACCCAGCTGGGGGAAAAAAAAAAAAAATCCCCCAGCTGGGGTTTTTTTATTCTATTTTTTTTTTTTTTTTAAAGCTAAGTACCTGCAAAGCAAAACACTACACAGACAACCTCAGAAGCAACCCCACCAACCCCCCAACCACACAGGCAATCCCTGCCACATAAACCGCTCCTCCCTCCCAGCCCATGCGTGCCACCCCCTGCCAGCCACAACAAGCCATCACCCCTGGGCTGCACGGCTCCCTAGGAACTGTGTTCCCAGGCGCCTCAAAATTTGGCCCTGCCTCAAAAAAAACCCAGTCCCGGCTCGGCCTGCGCCCAAACCTTGGCGATGATCATCGCCTCGCAGACCGGCCGGGACCAGGGAAAAAAAACCCAGCTGGGGGAAAAAAAAAAAATCCCCCAGCTGGGGTTTTTTTATTCTAAATTTTTTTTTTTTAAAGCTAAGTACCTGTAAAGCAAAACAATACACAGACAACCTCAGAAGCAACTCCACCACCCCCCAACCACACAAGCAATCCCTGCCACATGAACCGCTCCTCCCTCCCAGCCCATGCGTGCCACCCCCTGCCAGCCACAACAAGCCATCACCCCTAGGCTGCACGGCTCCCTAGGAACTGTGTTCCCAGGCACCTCAAAACTTGGCCTTGCCTCAAAAAAACCCAGTCCCAGCTCGGCCGGCGCCCAAACCTTGGCGATGATCATCGCCTCGCAGACTCGCCAGGACCCAGGGAAAAAAAATCGTTAATTCTATGTTCTATTTCTTTGTGCTAACTGCCTGCATGGCAAGACATTCTACTTCACATACAACCTCAAAGAGTACAATAATAAATGACTCCCACCTCTACAGCCTCAGACACTGATCCACCTACACACACGCTCACATTCCCCCCTAGACGCATTCAGACACATCAAATGCTTGCACAGAGGTGAAGTGCTTCCTTTTAGCCACCAAGGGCCTTCTTGCTTCAAGTCTTTGCTTCCACCTGGGGCTGGCTTGCATGCATGCATCAAGGCCTTGCTTCAAGTCCTTGCTTGCACCTAGGGCTTGCGTCAAGTTCTTCCATCGCTAGCTTGCTTGCATAAACACATCAAGGGCTTGCCTGCACAAGTGAAATAATTGCTTCCATCCATGCTGACAGGCATCAAGGACATTCTTGCATGCATGCACTAAGGCCAGGCTTGCATCAAGTCCTTGCTTGCACCAACTTCTTCCATCACATCCTTGCTTGCATGTGAACACTGATGACTGGTTTGCATACACAATTCATACACCACAGGCCAGGAGCCAAGTCCTCACTGCTTCAGGGGCATGAGCCAAGGACTAGCTGGCAGGCAGGCATCAAGTACACGCACCAAGTCCTCGCTTGACAGGCGTGCACCAAGTCCTCGCTTGACAGGCGTGCACCAAGTCCTCGCTTGCTGGCAGGCAGGCATCAAGTGCGTGCACCAAGTCCTTGCTGGCTGGCGTCCAGTCTTGGCAGCAACTGCTTGCTTGTATGCACGCACCAAGGGCTAGCTGACATCAAGTACACCCACTAAAGACTATCTGGCTGCCTTGCTTTCATGCCTGCATTAACTTCTGGCTGGCAAGAGCTGGCATCGAGTGATTACGTGGCTGCACTAAGCCCTTGCATCAAGTCCTTGCTTTAGGAGTATGCACCAAGGGTCGGCTTGCTTGCACCAAGTCCTTGTTTCAAGTGCATGCACCGAGGCCTAGCCTGCACACAAATGCTGGGTTCCTTGCACTGAGGGCTGGCTTGCATGCACCGAGGGCTGGCTCGCTTGCATGCACCTGATGCTTGCATTCTCCTTGCCTAGCAATCACCATTTGGCACACAGGTTGCCCTCCTGCATCTGAAAAACAATATTGAATAAGTTACCTCAATACTCAGCAGTAGCTTAACAATTACAGACATCTTGTTTCCATTTGAGAATAATAACCCTCTTTCACACTACAAGCAGGCAGAAACGGAAACCAAAAAACCCAACCAAACCCAAATGTTAAGTCCCACACATACCATAAATAACACCCTTGATTATGAACTGCTTTGCTACCGCTCCAATGGCTTATCCCACACAGTCTTGTTCACCCCCCTGTAGCTGCAGAGCCAGGCAGAAACTACTTTCCTCAGCTGTTGCATCTATGGCTACTGGATGGGCAGCATACTGTACGTATACTAGGCTACAAGTACAGAGCATATCAGCACATTAACTACAGAACCTTACCGATATACTTCTGTTGACACTTATTACTTCCTTGCCTCGGGCAGAGCAGCTCCAACCAGACAAATACATGCAACGACACTGCACGTGAAACCAATGACACACCAGAGACAAAAGAAAACTCTGAGGAGAATGACCCCCAGACCAGAGATGCCACAGCGCAAGAACACGTAGGGGCTGCGAGGAAGTCTCAGCGGCAGCCCCAGAAAAGTGGAAGACCGTAGTCCCTTAGTAAGGGATATGGCCAGAAGTGGGAGGATGCAAGTGCAAGAAGTGGTGCTTAAAGACCTTAGAACGTAGAGGATGCACAGAAGAAGTCCCAGAAGAGGGGACAGATGCAAGGAAGCGCAAGCAAGCACTCGATCAGAGAAGTTGACGTGGCCTGCAATGCCGCTGCAATAGACAACTGACCAGAAACTTCCAGAAAGCAAGAACCATGCATGCTGTAAGACAGCAATGCGAGACAAGCGGTGCCCAATTGGCATGGGAACAATGAGTACAGGCACTTGAGACCCTAGAGATGATGCCCAAGCATTCCTTGAGCACAAAGAGGACATTGAGGCCTGTGAAAGACCTAAGGCACAGCACGTGGACTACGTAAACGACAACAACACAGACAGACTAGAACCACTTTGCCTGGCACACGATCGCTTTAGACTGAGAAGGAGACCCCTCTGCCTTTACCTGCCCAAAGGGGACTCTTCCTGCACAGTTCTCTCTTCTACGCTACCTCTCAAACCGCTCCCTGCTATTACAAGTCATCTCCGCTCTTCCCAGCACAACCCCAGCCCTAGTCCCTCCACCTAGCTTTCAGAGGTCCGAGAGCCTGAGCCATGCTTGGCAGAAGCAGCTCAAGTCACATCTGCTGCCTGATATGATCCTGCAGTCAACATATTTCTCTTTATCTGCAAGAAGACAGAACGGAAAACAGTGCCAGCGGTCAGCATTGTGCTACACAGCACCCCATTTGTGAGAAATCGACAGGCCCGTGCCCCATCCCCCCATTACCCACCTCACCTCAAATGCTCTTCCCGTTCCAAAGGCAGCCCGCGTGGCACCTACAAAATCAAATAGAAATGCTCAGCTGAGTTGCTCTGTAAAATTTAGCCCTGCAATACCTGTTTAGACAGCGACCTCCTCACCTCTCAGGCCATTTGCCTGCATGAAGATTCACCCCTCTGAGGCTGCACGTAGCACCTGCGGAAGACAAAACAAGACATGCTCAGATACTACCCTAAAGCATAGGCTGCCCGCAGTCATTATTCCTCATGTCCTGCTCTCTTATCTTGACCGCTTGCCCACTCAGATGGCGCCATCTTCTCTTGTCCCATCGAGGCTCTCGCACCACCTGTAATAGGCAAAGAGCAAAGGAGGCTTATAACTCCACAGACTATAAGACGTGAACAATAACTGTTTCTTCACATAACTCACCGTTGTTCTTCTTGCCCAAGACAGCTCCCGTGCCGGTATGCTGTTTTGCTCATTGCTCTGCATCTTCAAAGAGAAAAAATAAAACCAAAATACAATTACTAGTCATGTAGACACCAGTTGCATCTAACTGCCAACACTGCAGCCAACCCACCTTGCTACAGGAATCTAACCCCAACTCCATCGTCACCCCTTGGTGCCAGAGCTCGTGCTTCTGCACCTGAAAAAAACACAATATTCAATAAGTCAGCAATAGCCAAACAATTCCAGACACAATGTTTACATTTAGGAATACCATCTCTATTTCACACTACAGCCAGGCAGGAAAAAACAGGATAAAATGAAATATTAAATATTAAACACATACCAAATTTATTGGCCTTAGACTGTAAACTGTTCTACAAACACTACAGGGGCATATCCGAGACAGCTTTAGTCATCCCCTCTGTGGCTGCATAGCTGAGCAGAAGTGCTTCTCACCCGATACGTCTGTGGCTACTTGCTCTGTAATGGACCATATGGCCTTGGCGTTCCAAGTCCAAGTGTGTATCTATATTAAATATAGATTCTTACTGCTATTCTCCCACCAACTACTGCTTCTATGGCTCGAGCAGAGCAGTTCCAGCCAGACACACGCAGACAAACTCTGCACAAAAGACCAATGACATGATGCAGAAACAAAAGAAGACTCAGCAAGAATGACTCGCACACAAGAGTCTGCATTGGGTGAGATGATGTAGGGAGCTGCAAGATAGAACCTATAGCAGCCCTTGAAGAGTGGAATACTGAGGCCATGTAAAGACATATGGCTGCAACTGGAAGGATGCAAGTGCAAGAAGCCCTGCTTAAAGGCCTAAAAATGGAGGATGCGTGGAAGAAGTCCCAAAACAGGGCTTTAGGAAAATGGATGAATAATCATTGAGGATGCCGACATGTCCTGCAATGACTATGCAATAGACAACTGACCAGAAATTTCCAAAACGCAAGACCGATCCAAGCTTTAAGATGGCGATGCAAGAAAAGCAGTGCCCGATTGGCACCTTACCGAGAACAGACATTCAAGACCCTAGAGATGATGCCCGAGGCACGTGGCACATGCCTTAAGCACAAAGATGACATCAAGACCTGTGGAAGACTTTATACATGGCAGACAGACTACATAGACTAAACAGCAACAGATACAGGCTGTAACTACCCTGCCTGGCACACGCTAGCTCTGCGCTGAGGATTGAACCCCTCCCTATACCTGCACAAAAGGTTACTCTTCCAGCACAGCCCTCTACCATGTGCTAAATTCCTTCTCTGCCATTCTCAACATTCTGCCTTCTTCCCAACCCCAAAACACAACCCCCTCAACTTAACTTTCAGAGGGCCAAAGGCCTGAAGCCATCCCTGGCAGAAAAAGCTCAAAACGAGTCAGCTAACTGGGACGATCCTGCATTGCCAGGTTCCTCTTGATTATCATCTGCAAGAAAACCAAACAGAAAAACAGTACCCATACTCAGCATCGCACTGCACAGTGCTAACACTTGTACTACACCCACTGCTAAATGGCCAAGACATTCTGCTCACCTGTTCCGTCCCAATTCGAACATCCAATGCAGCAGCCGTCATCACCTGGGGCACCTAAGATAGCCAGACACAAAGATTACTGTTGTGCTTCTGAGAAATCAGTCGCGTGCTCCTTCTCCCAACTACACAGCTCACCTCAACTGCTCTTCCCATCGCAAAGGCAGCCCGCACAGCACCTGCAAAAGTCAAAGAGAAACGCTCAATGGAGTTGCTGTGTACTACATTGCTCTTAGACACCAATTTGGACAACCACCTCCTCACCGCTCAAACCATTTCTCAGCATGAAGCTCCACCCCTCTGAGGCTGCATGTAGCACCTGCAAAAGAAGAGAGGTACTTGGGATACTAACGCAAAGCAGAAGCTGCCCCCAGCAATACCCATCTCCTGCTATGTTACCTTGACCGCTCTCCTGCCCAGCATCCATCATCTCAGGCTGCCATGTTGAGGCTTGCTCTCCACCTGTAATACACAAACAACAAGGGATGCTTTTAAGATCAAACTGAAAACGCAGATCAGCTATTTATATTGCCACTGGCCACATCTTCCCACCTACACCACAGCCGACTCGCCTCCCTATGGCGCTCCACCCACAAGTCCATCAGTGGCATTTGGCACACAGGTCATCCCTCTGCATCTGAAAAACAATATCAAAGAAGTCACTCGGATGCTCAGTGACGCCTTAACGGTTCCAGACCTCTCGCTTCCATTTAGCGGTACCATCTCTACCGCACACTACAGCCAGGCACAACAAATCCACAACCAAACCCAAACATTAAGTTCCATTCCCTTTGAATTTAAACTGCTCCGGTACTGCTCCACTGGATTCTCCCACACACTTTTGGTCATCCCCTCTGTGGCTGCAGAGCCAAGCAGAAACTACTCTCCTCATCACCCACTGCACCTAGGGCTACTTCTTCTGCAAAGAATGGTACGCCCCCAGACTGCAAGGTGTATGCCTATCAGCACATTAACCACAGAATCTTGCCCTTCTACCTCTGCTCACTCTTATCACCTCCGTGCATCGGGCAAAGCAGCTCCAGCCAGATACAAAACACACAAAGAACAACACCACACACAAGACAGATGTCGTGAACCAGGGACAAAAGAACTCACTGTAGGAAGAATGATTCCTGGACCACACATGCCATCAGGCAAGACGCTGTATGGGGCTACAACGAAGAGTCTATGGGGGCCCTGGAAAAGTGAAGGATCATGGCTCATTACAAAGAGATACAGCCGCAACTGGGAGGATGAAGGAGCAAGAAGCCCCGTTTAAAGACCTAAAGATGCAGAGGATGCATGGAACGAGTCCCAGAACAGGGATCCAAGAAAATGGATGACTAACGAACACAGATGCCAATGCAGGCTGCAAGGCTGCAGCCAAAGAGACATCTGATCCCAAACTTCCAAAACACAAGACCGATCCACGCTTTAGGATTGCGATGCAAGAAGAGCAGTGCCCGATCGAGACTGCATTGATGAGTACATGCATTCAGGACCCTAGACACGGTGCCCAAGGCATGTCTGGCATGCCTTGAGTGCAAAGAGGACATCAAGACCTGCAGAAAACTGAAGACGTGGCGCACAGACTACAGAAACAAGATAACAGGAAGCCCCGCTGAAAGACCTAGAGGTGCAGAGGATGCACCGAACAAGTCCCAGAACAGGGATCCAAGAAAATGGATGACTAACAAACATGGATGCCGACACAGGCTGCAAGGCCGCAGCGTAAGAGACATCTGATCCGAAACTTCCCAAACACAAGACCAATCCATGCTTTAGGATTGCGATGCAAGAAGAGCAGTGCCCGATTGACACTGCTTTGATGAGTACAAGCATTCGGGACCCTAGACACGGTGCCCAAGGCATGTCCGGCATGCCTTGAGTGCAAAGAGGACATCAAGACCTGCAGAAAACTTAAGATGTGGCGCACAGACTACAGAAACTAGATGACAACAGATGTGGGCTGGAACTGCCCTCCCCGTGCTAGTTTTGGGCTGAGAAGTAGGCCTCTCTGCCTTTCCCTGCCCAAATAGGACTCTTCCTGCCTGGTCCTCTCCCCTACATTACTTTTAAAACCCCTCCCTGCCATTCCAAACATTCTCCCCTCTTCCCAGTTCCACCCGAGCCCTGGCCCCTCAACTTTGCTTTCAGAAGGCCAGGGGTCATCCTCAGCAGAAAAAGAAAAAACTCCAACAGCATCAGCTATGTGGGATGATCCTACAGTCACCAGGTTCCTCTTTGCCATCTGCAAGAAAATGAAATGGAAGACAAACACTGCCAACAGTCAGTATTGCACCGGTCAATGTCAGTGTCTTGCACGACAACTTGCTCTGCCCAAGTGCCACGTTGCTCGCTCTCTTGCTATGCACCATTTCTAGCGTCAGACGCTGTGGCCATTATTACCTGGGACAACTAAGTCCCAGAGAATTACTGTTGTGCTTGTGAGAAGTCTGTCTCATGCTCCTTCTCCCTACTACTCAGCTCATCTCAAATGCTCTTCCCATTCCCAAGGTGGCCCGCACAGCACCTGCAAAACCAAGGGTAAATACTTAACCAAGTTGCCAAATACTTTGTTCTTTGAGACATATCTAACTTCCTCCTCACCATCAGCCCCACAATGATGAGAATAAGCCTGACTATCTCACCGGTACCACAGAATTCCACGTGGTCTGCTTACCTCTCCTCTCCACCGCTCCCATCATAGGAACACAGTAGTGGTGATACCCAGGACAAAAGATGAGCCACAGGGATCCAGATGTTAGCAGATTACCCAACTTTAGTCACAGGAACGAACAAAAAAAATTGCAAAAATATTCTAATTGAAATACAGTAAAGATGATTGACACAGAGAAAAAACACAGGACACTTGCCATACAGCAATGGAGACTTGAATTACAGAGACCATCAGTCAATGGAAAAAACTCACAATGGTGGGATTTGACTACTCAAAGACCTAAATTGGAAACTCAATGACCGTAAAAACCACAATTGATAACAAGGATAAGGTAACAACTACTGCAAATGATACTAGAGCAAACCTCACTGATAAGCTAAGGAAAAATCCAAGACTCTGGTAGTAAGGGAGGCTTGCGTGCCCACAGACTAGATGAAGAAGAGTTGCTCTGCTGCTAACTGTCACAAGCCAAGATAACATCCATCCTCTTCCCTGAGAGATGCAAGGGAAAGTAGGGACAGAACCCTGCATTGCAGAAAAGCGCAGACTCCATACCTTTAAGCAGTAAGATCTCTGACATTCAGATGAATGGAGACAGGATGCATCCAAAGAAGTCAGTGGGGGAACACGGGAAGTAGAAGGCACAATGGAAGAGAGATCTTGGAGCCCTAGAGATTAGGTTTTGAGTGTAGCTGATGCTTTTCAAGATCAAACTTATCTGATGTTCAAACCAGACGATTGCTGCACAGAGGTCAAGATGACCCATACCTTGTGTCTCAACTTCATCGTATCACCCATCAGCTGCAGAGAGACTAGAACAGGGCAAACATGGATGGCCCTCACACCTGACTGCTAAACTAAACCGAGGAAGATCAATGAACCCATCTTGCTTCCCCTAACCATCCCCCAAGCCATTAAAGTCCTTCTCCCTCCTGAATGGTCAGAGAAGGAACCCTGCTCCTTCCCAAGGGCACCTGCGCTATTTTTTTTAGCCCCCTAACCCTCCTATGCTGCTGCTCCTTAAGAGCTGTGCTTCTAAACCCTTCCCTGTGTTCTGCTAGCCACTTCTATCTTCTGCCAGCCCATGGAGTCAAACTCCCACTCTAAGCTTGTAAACTAAATTCCAGATTATTATAATCTACAAGATGCCCATTACAAACTGCAAAAGCTCTAGAGCCAAAGCATCATCCCACATGGAATGAAGAACAGCAACAAGTTGTCCCATAACCAGAAATTCTAGGCAAAGGCAAAGCCCAGAGAATGAAATAAAAAGAAACATCTTGCCCCCTCCAACACCCAATAAAAAGTTACAGACCTTAAAAGAAAAGCATTCACCTCTATAAACAAAACAAATGTACTTACAGCTGCGTATACTGCTTAGCCTAGACTGGTCCCAAACTCTTACCTCGAACAGCAGCCTCTGCGTCTCTAAAAAAGATACAAACAAAAAAAAAAACAAAACAAAAAAGAACCACAAAAAAACCAACCAACTAACCAACCAAACACCTTACCAAAAAAGCTCAACCTACCCCAAAGCTGCAATGAATTGAAAGAGTAGGAGAGCACTGATCTTAAGGAAGACCAGAAGCTGAATGACTCCCTAGTGGAAGGCCTGTAGCTTATATACCCCTGGGGCCTCCATACCCACCACCTGGGAATAGGGTGTGGCAAACCCCTCAAAGGCATAAATAGAGCCTGGGGAGCAGCTGTGTTTTATTAACTTTGCCTTACATTCACAACAAGTAAAACATTGAATGCAAAAAAGGAACTTTACTGGAAATAAGGGTATTTGCTCTTTTACTTGTTCTTTCACATTTCCCCTTCCCCCCCCCCCCCCCCAGTTTCCCTGTACCTCTCTTCTTTTATTTTTCTCTTCTGTTTTCTCTCCCTTTTCAGTTTTCTGTCTCTGTCCTGTGGCCATAGTTCTTTTTTCCTTTTCCATCTTTGTCCCAATCTATAGCCTTCTCTTTTTCCCCACAATTTCATGGGCTTTATCCCTGGAGTACTTTCTTTTTCTGTGCCTGCAAGTGCCTTCCTTTCTCTCTTTCCACCCTTCTCTTTTTCTCCCTATCCCTTTGTATTCCTCACTATTGCTTAATCTAGTTTTTCCTTTCATTCTGTGTCTTGACAGTCCCTTTTCCTGCTCCTCTTTCTATTTCTGATCTTTTTTGCTAATCACTGTGCTTTTTTATAATCCTGTGTCTGCAGGGCTCCTAATTTCTCTCTTTTTCTTTAATCCAGTCCCTTGTGGTTCTCAAACACATGGTCCTTCTCCGTACTACTACCCCTAACCCTAAACACTAACCCTAACCCTAGCACTAACACCTAACCCTTACCCTAACACTAATGGCTGTCGCTGACCTACCCCTAACCCTAACTCCCCTAACCCTAACGACCCTAACCCTATTGACCCTAACTCTAACCCTAACGACCCTAAACTCTAAGCCTAAACATAACTCCTAAACCCTAACCTCTAACTCTAACCCTAACCCCAACAGTAACTCTAACCCTAACCCCAACAGTAACCCTAACCCTAATGGCCGCCGCCCTAACCCCTAACTCTAACCCCTAACCCTAAACCCTAATGACCCTAAACCTAACCCTAACCCCTTACCCTAACGACCCTAACCCCCACCCTAACCCTAAACACTAACCCCAACCTTAACCCCTAAGTTTAACCCCTAATGCTAAACCCTAACCCCTGACCCTAATTTTGGTGGGCGTGGTCGACGTAAAGGGTGGTGTTCTGGTTAAGTGGGGGGTGTGATTGACTTAGAGGGCGTGATTCAGGTTATGGGGGCGTGGTCGGCATAAGGGGCGTCGTTCCAGTTACGCATGGGGTGGGGTTGACATCAAGGGTGCGGTTCTTGTTACACAGGGGGCGGGGTCGACATCAGTATCATGGTTTCAGTTACACGGGGGTGGGGTCAATGTAAGGGACAGGGTTCAGGTTACGCAGGGGGCAGGGTCAACATAAGGGGCGGGCTTCTGGTTACACAGGGGTTGTGGTCCATGTCAGGGACAAAGAGCGTGGTCGACATAGAGGTGTGGTTCTGGATATGGTGGGCATGGTCGATTTAACAGGCGTGGTTATGGTTGCATGGGGGTTACAGTTGATATAGGGGGCGTGGTTCCAGTTATAGGGGCCATGGTATACATATGTGGTAGGGTTTGCGTTACAGAGGGGGTGTGGTGGATGTAAGGGGCAGGGTTCTGATTATGCGAGGGCATGGTCGACATCAGGGATGCTGTTCCGCTTGTGCAGGGGGCGTGGTCAATGCAAGGGGCGTTGTTCCGTTTACATAGGGGGTGGTCAACATGAGGGGCGTTGTTCCATTTACATGGGGATGTGCTTCTTGGACGGCTTCCAGGGGCGCGGACAGCACAGTGGAGGTAAATTGTGTCTGGGGCGGGGATGGTGCAGTGGGAGGGGATGATGTCTGTGGGTGGGGACAGCGTGGTGGCAGGGGACAGTGTCTGGGGGCAGGGATGGTGCGGTGGGAGGGGATGGTGTCTGTGGGTGGGGACAGCGTGGTGGCAGTGGGACAGTGTCTGGGGGCAGGGATGGTGTGGTGGGAGGGGATGGTGTCTGTGGGTGGGGACAGCGTGGTGGCAGGGGACAGTGTCTGGGGGCGGCCCCGTGGGGACACACAACATTACAGAGTTAGATACAATGCAACATTAGAGTTGGATGCCACACACCAGAGTTAGACACAATGCAATGCAACATTAGAGTTAAATGCAATGCAACATTAGAGTTAAATGCAATGCAACATTAGAGTTGGATACCACACAGAGTTAGAGGCAATGCAACATTACAGAGTTAGAGGCAATGCAACATTACAGAGTTAGAGGCAATGCAACATTACAGAGTTAGAGGCAATGCAACATTACAGAGTTAGAGGCAATGCAACATTACAGAGTTAGAGGCAATGCAACATTAGAGTTGGATGCAGCACAGAGCTAGACGCGATGCAACATTAGAGTCAGACGCAACATTACAGAGTTAGACACAATGCAATGTTAGAGTTAAATACAATGCCACATTAGAGTTGGATGCCACACAACAGACACAACGTTACAGAGTTAGATGCAATGCAACGTTACAGAGTTAGACGCAATGCAACATTAGAGCTGGGTGCCACACAACAGTCAGACACAACGCAACATTATAGAGTCAGATGCAACATTACAGAGTCAGATACAAGACAACATTACAGATTTAGATGCCAAAGACTATACGGCAGATTCTCTCAGTATGCCCGGGATCCCTGTAGAGAGCCCCAGCAGCTTCTCAGTATCCCCAGGACTACTGTAGAGATCCCCAGGAGCGTCTCAGTATCCCCGAGAGTCCTGTAGAGTACCTCAGGAGCCTCTTTGTATCCCTGGGAGCCCTGTTGAGAGCCCCAGGAGCCTCTAAGTATCCCCAAAACCCGTGTAGAGAGCCATAGGAGCCTTTCAGTAACCCCAGGAGCCTCTCAGTATTCCTGGAAGCCCTGTAGAGAGTCCCAGGACACTCTCAGTATCCTGAGGAGTTAGGTAGAGATCCTGCATCTCCAGGATCCCTATAGACAAAACCAAGGTGCCTCTCAGTAACCCCAGGACACCTGTAGATAGGACAAGGAGCCTCTCAGTATCCCCGGGAGCCTGGCAGAGAGCCCCACGACCCTCTCATTATGCCGGGGAGCCCTGTAAACTGCCCCATGATCCTCTCAGTATCCCCAGGAACCCTGTAGAATGCCCCATACCCTCTCAGTGTCCCCAGGAGCCTTGTAGAGAGACCCAGGAGCCTCTCAGTATCCCCGTGAGCCCTGTAGAGTACTTCAGTAGCCTCTTTGTATCCCCAGGCCTCCTGTAGAGTGTCCCAAGAGCCTCTCAGAATCTCCAGTATCCCTGTAGAGAGCCCCAAGAGCCTCTCAGTAATACCAGGAGCACTGTAGTGAGCCCCACGAGGCTCTCAGTATCCCCGGGATCCCTGTAGAGAGCCCCAGGAGCCTCTCAGTATCCTCAGAACTCTTGTAGAGAGCCTCAGGAGCCTCTCAGTATCCCCAGGAACCCCATTAGAGAGCCCCAGGCCTCTCAGTACCCCTAGGAGGCCTGTAGAGAGCCCAAAGAGCCTCTCAGTATCCTCGGGAGCTCTGTGGAGTACATCAGGAGCCTCTTTGTATCCCTGGGATCTGTGTAGAGAGCCCCAGGAGCCTCTCACTATGCCTGGGATCCCTTTAGAGAGCCCCAGGAGCCTCTCAGTATCCCGTGGAGCCCTGTAGAGTGCCCCACAATCTTCTCAGTGCCTCCGGGAGCCCTGTTGTGAGCTCCAGGAACCTCTCACTATCCTCAGGACTACTGTAGAGAGAACCAGGAGTCTCTCAATATCCCTAGGTGTCCTGTAGAGAGCCCCAGGAGCCTCTCATTATATACAGGAGCCATGTAGAGAGTTCCAGGAGCCTCTCAGTAAACCCAGGAGCCCTGTAGAGAATCCTACGAGTTATTTAAGGAGCCCAAGAAGCCTCTCAGTATCCCCTGGAGCCCTTTAGAGAGCTCCAGGAGCCTCTCAGTAACCCCACGAGCCCTGTAGAGAACCCCACGGGTTCTGTAAAGAGCCCAAGAAGCTTCTCGGTATCACCAGGAGCCCTGTAGAGAGCCTGAGGAGCATCTCAGTATCCCCGAGAGCCATGTAGAGAAGCCCACGAGCCTTGTAGAGAGCCCCAGAAGCCTCTCGGTATACCCAGTAGCGCTTTAGAAAGCCCCAGGAGACTCTCAGTAACCCCAGAAGCCCTGTAGAGAACCCCATGAGCCCTGTAGAGAGCTGCAGTACCCTCTCAGTATCCTGGGGATCCCTGTAGAGAGCCCCAGGAGCCCCTCAGTATCCCGGAAATCATGTAGAGAGCCCCAGGAGCCTCTCAGTATCCCCAGGACTCCTGTAGAATCCTCGGGCTCTCTACAGGTCTCCTGTGCTTATTGAGAGGCACCTGGGGTTTTCTACAGGGATTCTGGAGATGCAGAGATGCTCCTGGGGCTCTCTACCTAACTCCTCGGGATACTGAGAGGGTCCTGGGACTCTCTACAGGGCTCCTGGTGTTACTGAAAGGCTTCTGGGACTCTCTACATGGGTTTTGGGGATACTGAGAGGCTCCTGGGGTGGTCAACAGGGCTCCCAGGGATACAAAGAGGCTCCTGAGGTACTCTACAGGACTCTCGGGGCTACTGAGAGGCTCCTGGGGCTCTCTACAGGGCTCCAGGGGTTACTGAGAGGTTCCTGGGGCTCTCTAAAAAGCACATCGGGATACTGAGAGTCTCCTGGTGCTCTCTACAGGGCTTCTGGGGATACTGAGGCACTCCTCAGACTCTCTACAGGATTCTTGGGGATACTGAGAGGCTCCTGGGTCTCTCTACAGGAGTCCTGGTTGTACTGAGAAGCTCCTGGGGCTCTCTACAGAGATCCCGGGGATATTGAGAGGCTCCTGGGGCTCTCTACAGGGATCCCGGGGATACTGAGAGTCTCCTGGGGCTCTCTACAGGGCTTCTGGGGATACTGAGAGTCTCCTGGGTCTCTCTACAGGGCTCCTGGGGATACTGAAAGTCTCCTGGGGGTCTCTACAAGGGTGCTGGAGATACTGAGAGGCTCCTGGGGCTCTCTACAGGACTCCCAGGGATACAACGAGGCTCCTGAGGTACTCTACAGGGCTTCTGGTAATACTGAGAGGCTCCTGGGGCTCTCTACAGGGCTCCAGGGGATACGGAGAGGCTCCTGGGGCTCTCTGCAGGGGTCCAGGGGATGCTGAGAGGCTCCTGAAGCTCTCTATAGGGCTCTAGGTGTTACCGAGTGTCAACTGGGGCTCTCTACAGGGCTCCTGGGGATACTGAGAGTCTCCTGGGGCACTCTACACGGCTCCAGGGGTTACTGAGAGGGTCCTGGGGCTCTCTACATAGCTCCCGGAGATACTGAGTGGTTCCAGGAGATACTGAGAGGCTCTTGGGCTCTCTAAATGGATCCTGGAGATATTGAGAGGCTCCTGGGGCTCTCTACAGGGCTTCTGGGGACACTGAGAGGCTCCTGGGGCTCTCTACAGGGCTTCTGGGCACACTGAGAGGCTCCTGGGGCTCTCTGCAGGGCTCCTGGGGATACTGAAAGTTTCCTGTATGTCTCTACAAGGGTCCTGGGGATACTGAGAGGCTCCTAGGTCTCTCTGCTGGCATCCCGGGGATACTGAGAGGCTCCTGGGGCTCTCTAAAAGGCACCTCGGGGTACTGAGAGTGTCCTGGTGCTCTCTACAGGGATCATGGGGATACTGAGGCACTCCTCAGGCTCTCTACAGGATTCTCGGGGATACTGAGAATCTCGTGGGGCTCTCTACAAGGCTCCCAGGGATACTGAGAGGCTCCTGGGATTCTCTACGGGGTTCTTGGGGATACTGAGAGGCTCCTGGGGCTCTCTACAGGGCTCCCGGGGATACTGAGAGGCTCCTTGAGTCTCTACAGGGATCCCAAGTATACTGAAAGGCTCCTGGGTCTATTTACAGGGCTCCAAGGAATACTAAGAGGCTCCTGGGATTCTCTACAAGGCTCCTGGGCATACTGAGAGACTCCCGGGGCTGTCTACAAGGCTCCTAGGAATACTGAGAGGCTCCTGGGGCTGTCTACACTGCTCCTGGTGTTCTCTACAGGGCTCCTGGGGATACTGAGAGACTCTTGGGGCTCTCTACAGGAGTCCTGGTAGTACTGAGAAGCTCCTACAGGGCTCCTGGGGTCTCTACAAGGCTCCTAGGGATACTGAGAGGCTCCTGGGGCTGTCTACACGGCTCCTGGTGTTCACTACAGGGCTCCCAAGGATACTGAGAGGATCCTGGGGCTCTCTAAAGGGATCCTGGGGATACTGAGAGGTTCCTTGGGTTCTCTACAGGGCTCCTGGGGATACTGAGAGGCTCCTGAGGCTCTCTACAGGGCTCCAGGGGATACGGAGAGGCTCCTGGGGCTCTCTACAGGGCTCCAGGGGTTACTGAGAGGCTCCTGGGGCTCTCTACAGGGCTCCAGGGGATTCTGAGAGGCTCCTGGGGCTCTCTACAGGGCTCCAGGGGATACTGAGAGTCTCCTGGGGCTCTCTACAGGGCTTCTGGGGATACTGAGAGTCTCCTGGGTCTCTCTACAGGGCTCCTGGGGATACTGAAAGTCTCCTGGGGGTCTCTACAGTGCTCCAGGGGTTACTGGGAGACTCCTGGGGCATTCTACAGGGCTCCTGGGAATACTGAGAGGCTCCTGGGGCTCTCTACGGGGTTTCAGGGGATTCTGAGAGGCTCCTGGGGCTCTCTACAGGTCTCCAGGGCTTACGGAGAGGCTCCTGGAACTCTCTACAGAGCACCTGAGGATACCGAGAGGCTCCTGGGGCTTTCTACAGGGCTCCCATGGACACTTAGAGGCTCCTGGGGCTCTCTACAGTGCTCCAGGGGATTCTGAGAGGCTCCTGGGGTTCTCTAGATGGCTCCAGGGGCTGCTGAGAGGCTCCTGGTGCTCTCTACAGGGCTCCTGGTGATGCTGAGAGGCTCCTGGGTCTTTCTACAGGGGTCACAGGGTTGCTGAGAGGCTCCTGGAGCTCTCTACAGGGATTCCAGGAATGCTGAGAAGCTACTGGGATTCTCTACAGGGCTTCAGGGGAGTCTTAGAGGATCCGGGGGCTTTCTACAGGGCTCCAGAGGATTCTGAGAGGTGCCTAGGGCTCTTTACAGGGCTCCAGCGGTTACTGAGAGGCTCCTAGGGCTCTCTACAGGGCTCCCAGGGTTACTGAGAGACTCCTGCGGCTCTCTACAGGGCTCCCGGTGATACTGAGAAGCTACTGGGATTCTCTACAGGGCTTCAGGGGAGTCTTAGAGGATTCGGGGGCTTTCTACAGGGCTCCAGAGGATTCTGAGAGGCTCCGGGGGCTCACTAAAGTTCTGTAGAGGATACTGAGAGGCTCCTGGGGCTCGCTACATGGCTCCTGGGGATACTGAGAGGTTCCTGCGTCTGTCTACAGGGGTCCCAGGTATACTGAGAGGCTCCTGGAGCTCTCTACACGTCTGCTGGAACTTTCCACAGGGCTCCTGGGGATCCTGAAAGGCTTCTGGGGGTCTCTACAGGACTCCTGGGGATCCTGAAAGGCTATTAAAACATCTTGCCATCTCCAGCACCCATTAAATAAATTACTGACTTAAAAACAAACACACCCTTGTACACAAAAATATACTCACAGTTGTATATGTTGCTTAGCCTGGGCTCTTCTCACAGCTCTTACCTCCAATATACGCCTCTACTTCTCTAAAAGACAAAAAAAAAAAAAAAAAATAGTTGCTAAAATAGCTTAGCATGCTTCAAAACAGTAAACACTTGAAAGAACAGCGGAGTCCTCATCTCAAAGAGCAGAAGCTGAATGACCTCCAGAGGAAAGGCCTGTGGCTTACATATCCCTGGGGCCTCCCCACCCACCACCTGGGAATGGGGGGGGGGGCAAACCCCTCCAAGGCATAAATAGGGCCTGGGGAGCCCCTGGATGGTATTAACTCTGCCTTACATTCACAGCAAGAAAAGCACTGAACGCAAAAAAGAAATCTTAGCAGAAATAATGGCATACGCTCTTTCAATACAACATTGTGCCAGCGATGTGACTAGGTACAGAACATTTTAGGATTAGACTTCTTGGTTCCTTGTATTTACAGTGCAGTCGTACTACTTTTTTCCCTTGGTTTTCCTAACGACACACGTCGTCCCTCTGCATCTGTAAAACACAGTATCCTGAAATGCTCCTGCGGGTCTCTTCAGGGCTCCTGGGGATCGTGAAAGGTTCCTGGGAGTCTCTGCAGGATTCATGGGGACCCTGAAATGCTTCTGGGGATCCTGAAAGGCTCCTGGGAGTCTCTGCAGTGTTTCTGTGGATCCTGAAAGGATCCTGGGGATCCTGAAATCTCCAGGGGATCTCTGCAGGGATTTTCGGGATCCTGAAAGGCTCCTGGGGATCCTGAAAGCCCCTGGGTGTTTCTACAGGGTTCGTGGGGATCTTGAAGAGCCCCTGTGAGTCTCTGCAGGGTTCCAGGGGACCCTGAAAGGCTCCTGTGGATGTCTATAGCTCCTGGGGATCCTGAAAGGCTCCTGGGAGTCTCTGCAGGGCTCCTGGAGACCCTGGAAGGCTCCTGGGGATCCTGAAAGGCCTTTGGGAGTCTCTACAGGGCTCTTGGGCATCCTGAAAGGCCCCTGGGGATTCTGAATGCCTCCTGGGAGTCTCTGCAGGGCTCCTGGGCATCTCTACAGGACTCCTGGGGACACTGAAAGGCTCCTGGGACTCTGAAGGTCCATGGGGAGTCTCTACAGGGCTCCTGGGCGTCTCTGCAGGGCGCCTGAGGATCCTGAAATGCTCCTGCGGTTCTCTACAAGGCTCCTGGGGCTCTCTACAGGGCTCCTGAGGATACTCAAAGGCTCCCCGGGGTCTCAACAGGGTTCCTTGGGATCCTGAAAGGCCCCTGGGAGTCTCTACGGGGATCCTGAAAGCCTCCTGGGAGTCTCTACAGGGCTCCTGGGGTCCTGAAGGGCTCTTGGGAGTCTCTTCATGGTTCCTGAGGACCCTAAAAAGCTCCTGGGGGTGTCTACAGGGCTCCTGGGGGCTCTCAACAGGGCTCCTGGGGACCCTGAAAGTCTCCTTGGGGTCTCTAAGCGGCTCCTGGGAATCCTGAAAGGCTCCTGCGAGTCTCTGCAGGAATTCTGGGGATCATGAAAGACTCTGCAGTCTTTCATCATCATGGGAGTCTCTGCAGGGTTCCTGGGGATACTGAAAGTCTTCTGGGAGTCTCTGCAGGGCTCCTGGGGACTCTGAAAGGCTCCTGGGAGTCTCTACAGGGTTCCTGGGGATCCTGAATGGCTCCTGGGAATCCTGAAATGCTCCTGGGAATCTCTGCAGGCTTTCTGGGGATCCTGAAAGGATGCTGGGAGTCTCTGCAGGGCTCCTGGAGACCCTGGAAGGCTCCTGGGGGTGTCTACAGGGCTCCTGGGGATCCTGAATGGGCCCTGGGAATCTCTAGAGGGCTCCTGGGGACACTGAAAGGCTCCTGGGACTCTGAACGGCCACGGGGAGTCTCTACAGGGCTCCTGGGGGTCTCTGCAGGGATCCTGGTGATCATGAAAGGCTCCTGGGGGTGTCTACAGGGCTGCAGGGGATCCTGAAAGACTCTTCGGAGTCTCTGCAGATTCCTGGGGATCCTGAAATGTTCCTGGGTGTGTCTACAGGGCTCCTGGGGCTGTCTGCAAGGCTCCTGGGGACCCTGAAAGGCTCCTAGGCGTCTCTGCAGGCTTCCTGGTGATCATGAAAGGCTCCTGGGGTGTCTACAGGGTTGTAGGGGATCCTGAAAGACTCCTGGGAGTCTCTGCAAGTTCTTCGGGAGACTGAAAGGCTCCTAGGAGTCTCTGCATGGTTCCTGGGGATCCTGAAATGTTCCTGGGTGCGTCTACAGGGCTCATGGGGATCCTGAAGGGCTTCTGGGAATTTCTGCAGGGTTCCTCGGGATCCTGAAAAGATCCTGGGGATCACAAAAGGCTCCTGGGATTCTCTGCAGGGCTCCTGGGGAAACTGAAGGGCTCCTGGAAGTCTCTACAGGGCTTCTGGGGACCCTGAAAAGGTCCTGGGGGTCTCTGCAGGGTTCCCTGGGATGCTGAAAGGCTCCTGGGTGTCTCTACAGGGCTCCTGGTGAATCTGAAAGAGTCCTGGGAGTCTATGAAGGGATCTTGGGGATCCTACATTCTCCTGGGAGTCTCTACAGGGTTCTGGAGGATCCTGAAATGCTCCTGGGGGTCTGTACAGAGCTCCTGGGGACCCTGGAATGCTCCTGTGTATCCTGAAAGGCTCCTGGGAGTCTCTGCAGGGTTCCTGGAGATCCTTAAAGTCTCCTGGTTGTCTCTACAGGGCACCTGGGGACCCTGAATAGGCCCTGGGGACTCTGAAAGGCTCTTGGAAGTCTCTGCAGTGTTCCTGAGGATCCTGAAAGGTTCCCAGGGGTCTCTGCAGGGTTCCTGGGAATCCTGAAAGGCTCCTAGGGGTCTCTGGGGGGCTCCTGGGCATTCTTAAAGTTTCCTGGGAGTCTCTATAGGTTCCTAGGGATCCTGAAATGCTCCTGGGGGTCTCTACAGGGCACCTGGTGGTCCTGAAATGCTCCTTTGGGTCTCTATGGGGCACCTGGGGGTCTCTACGGAGCTTCTGCAGGTCTAATCATTCTAATATTCACAGTTGCAGTTTCCCTCAAAAAACTGACAGATGGTACAGTAGGATTTCCCCATACAAACACCACACTCATCCATACCCTGCAATTCCATTATTCGTTACCATTTCTAATAACTTGCCTGGCACAGTTGTCACAGCCTCACTGGGGAATAGTTGACTGACTCTTCCCTAGGAAGTGTTTCTATAACTGCTCTCATATTTACCTCCCTGGAGTCCACAGGTGCTGATGTAGATTAAGCAAAAAAAACTTCCCAGCAATATAGGCAAGCTAACAGTATCCTTGGGTGTTTCTTAAATAAATCCTGGGTGGCTCCAGAGGGGTCCCAGAGGGCTCT
This sequence comes from Cuculus canorus, assembly GCF_017976375.1. Lineage (NCBI taxonomy): Eukaryota > Metazoa > Chordata > Aves > Cuculiformes > Cuculidae > Cuculus > Cuculus canorus. The sequence goes on from NC_071435.1 coordinate 32,723, forward strand.
AGAGGGGTCCTGGGGGTGTTGGAATGATCCCAGGGAGGCTCAAGAGGGGTCCTAGAAGGCTCTAGGAGAGTCCTGAGGATTTTAGAGGGGTTCTGGGGGGCTCCAGAAGGATCCTGGGGGTCCCTAGATGGGTCCTAAGGATCCTAGAAGGGTTCTGGATGGCTTTATGAATTCTGGGATCCTAGAGGGGTCCTTCGGGTCCCTGGACAGACTCTAGAAAGATCCTATGGGTCTTACGGGGATCCTGAAATGCCTTAAATCGGTTCCAGGGTGCTCTAAGGTGGCTCCTGGCGGGGGTCTGCAGAGGCCGCCTCTACTGATGCTCTGCGGAGCGGAGCCGAAGGACCCCCAGGACCCCTTTAGGGACTCTCAGGATCCATCTAGTGACTCCCTGCATGCCTCTAAGACCCCCTGGAACCCTTTTAGAGCCTGCCAGAACCCATCTAGGGACCCCCAGGACATCTTTACCGTCGCCCAGGACCCCTCTGGGACCCCTAAAACTTCTCTGGGGATCCCCAGAACCCCTCTAGAGCCCCCTAGCACCCTAGTAGGACACCCAGGACCACCAGGGTCCCTCTATCTCCCCAGGACCCTCTAGGACACCCAGGAACCCCCAGGATCCCTCTAGGATGCACAGGACACTTCTAGGAAGCCCTAGGATTACTATAAAGCCCCCCAGGACCCCTCTTGGACCTCCAGGAACAAATAAGGGACACCCAGGAAGCCTCTGGAGTCCCCCAGGATCACTCTAGAGCCCCCAATGACCCCTTTAAGGACCCCCAGAACCCCTCTAGGACACTCAAGACCCCTCCAGAGATCCCCACGACCCCTCTAGAGCCCCCCAGGACCATTTCAGGGCCTCCTAGGGCCCCTCTAGGACCCTCAGAACCCCTCCACTGACCCCGAGGACCCCTTTAGGGACACCCAGGATCCTTCCAGAGCCCCCTAAGACCCCTCTAGGAAACCCAGAGCCCCTCTAGTGACCCTGAGGACTCTCCTAGGGATAAAGGGGGTTTCTTCCCAGTCTCTGTGTTGGATATTATCAAACCCTGAATTATATGCTACGTATTTACTATTAAAACAGAGGGGGTTTTGCCTTAGAAAGCAGAAACCTATTTTGTGTGGCTGCAAATGGGAAGGGGTCTGGAATGTAAGGGTGAAGGTGGAAATAAAAGTATGTGAGTGCGGTTGAATAGGGGGAGAAACGAGGCTGGGTGTGGGAATCAGTGGGGCTGGATGTGGGGATCAGTGGGGATCAGCGGGGCTGGGCGTGAGGATCAGCGGGGCTGGGCGTGGCGCTGGATGTGGGGATCAGTGGGGCTGGGTGTGGGGAGCAGTGGGGCTGGATGTGGGGCTGGATGTCGGGATCAGTGGGGCTGGGTGTGGGGATCAGTGGGGCTGGATGTGGGGCTGGATGTGGGGATCAGTGGGGATCAGTGGGGCTGGATGTGGGGATCAGTGGGGCTGGATCCTCCCCCGCCCCCCCCCCCCCCCCCCCCCCTGCTGCCCCACCAGGATTTTCAAGACAAAGATCCACATCAAATGCTTTTCTCTTTTTGCGCCAAAATTGCTTTATTTGGCCCCAAGCTGGGTCTGGCCCCGCCCGGGGGGGGGCGGTAAGGGGATAATGCTCACTGGGGGTGGATGGATTTGAGGGGCGGGGGGGCCGGGGTCACCTCGGGGGTCCTTCAGCCCCAGACCCTGACTGGTCCCTGGGAGGGGGGTGGGGGGAGCCCTGGCCTGGAGGGGGGGGAGGCGCTCAGGATGGGCCCTGAGACCCCCCCACCTGCAACCTTAGGACCCCCTCCGGCCACCCCCCCCCCCCAGGGACCCCCCCAACCCCTAGGACCGACACCCCCCCTCCCCCAACCTTCCCCCCAGGACCCTCATGTCCAACCCCCTCTCCCCTCCAGCACCCCCCCCCCCCCAATCTCACCCCCCAGGATCCCTAGGACCTCTCCCCCCACCCGATGCCAGCCCCCCAGGGACCCCCCCCAACCCCTAGGACCCCCCCCTCAACCTACCCCCCAGGACCCCCGTGTCCAACCCCCTCTCCCCTCCAGCACCCCCCCCACACACACAATCTCACTCGCCCCGGGACCCCTAGGACCTCTCCCCCCACCTGATTCCAGCCCCCCAGGGACCATCCCCAGAGGTCCCCGGGACCCCCCTGTCCGACCCCTCCTCCTCAATCTCATATCCCCCTCAGGGACCCTCAGGACCTCCCCCCGTGATCCCAGCCTCCCCCAGGGACCCCCACCCATCCCCAGGACCCCCTCTCCCCAATCACACCCCTGGAGACCCCCCCATTCGAGCTCCCCTCTCTGCCCCTCACCATTGGGTTCTGGGGGGGCAGCGGGGGGGGGGGCGGGGGGGGGCGCGAGGAGGCCTTGCCCCGCAGGATGTCGATGGCCTGGGAGGGGAAAGGGGGGGTTAGCCCTGCACCCCAAAACCCTCACAGGCACCCCTAAACCCCCCAATGCACCCCAAACCCCCCAACGCACCCCCCATCCCTGCAGCTCAACCCCTCAATGCACCCCAAAACCCCTTAATGCACCCCAAAACCCCCAATGCACCCCAAAATCTCCCTGCACTCCCCACCTCTGCACCCCAAACCCCACACCCTGCACCCCAAAAGACCCCTAATGCATCCCAAACCCCCCAATGCACTCCAAAACCCTCCAATGCACCCGAAAGACCCCCAATGTACCCCAAAACACCCCCAATGCACCCTAAAACTCTGACCCTGCTGTCGGTGGCCACAGCGAGCGCGGTCTCGTTGTGGAGGTTCCGGAGGGCCCCGTTGGCCCCGGCCCGAAGCAGGAGTCGCAGAACCGGGAGCAGCGACCGACCCGCGGCGGCATGGAGAGGGGTACAGCCGGCGTAGGACTGGGCATTCACACTGGCACCACGCTGATCCGGAGTGACACCGGAGTGAGACCCCAGAGAGACCCCAGAGAGCTGCCCCAACACACGGACACGCAGACACGCAGACACACGGACATGTGGACGCATGAAGGCATACACCCAGCGGAGGACTGAGTATTCACACTGGTACAGTGCTGATCCAGAGTGACACCGGAGTGAGACCAAAATGAGACCCCCCCCCAGACCCGCCCTGACAAACACATGGACATGCGGACAAACAGACGGACGGACACCCACCTCGATCAGCAGCTCGGCCATCTCCAGGCTGTTGCTCTCCACCGCGTGCAGCAGCGGTGAGCGCCCGCTCTTGATGTCCTGGGGGGGACCCCAAAACCCCCTCAGCCCCCCAGGACACCCCCCCCACACCCCGAGACTCCCCCCAGAGCTGCCCTGCACTCCCCAAACCCCACACAGGATTCCCCAAGCTCCAGAAACCAATGCAACCCAGCACCCTCCAAAGGTCCTGAGACCCCCAGGCCCCCCCCAAAGCCCCTAAAGCCCCCCCAAAACCGCCCTGCACCCCCAAATCCCTCCAGACTTCTCCAAGCTCCCCAAACCAATACAACCCAGCCCCCCCAAGCCTCCTGAGCCCCCCAGAGCCCCCCAAACCCCCCACAGGACCCCACAAAACCCCCACAGGGTGCCCCAAACCCACTCCCCTGAGACTCCCCAGAACTGCCCTGCACTCCCAAATCCCCACAGACTTCTCCAAGCTCCCCAAACCAATGCAACCCAGCCCTGCCCAAACCTCCTGAGCCCCTCAGGGTCCCCCAAAACCCCCTCAGGGACCCCCAAATCCCCTCAATGCCCCTCAAATCCCCCAAGCCCCCCAAAAAAAACCCTGACACCCCCCAGAACTGCCCTGCACCCCCAACTCCCCCCCAAAAAGGCTTCTCCAAGCTCACAAAATCAATACAACCCAGCACACCCCAAACCTCTGGAGCCCCTCCAGGCCCACCAAAGACCCCTCAGGACCCTCCCCCCCCCCGCAGCGATCCTCAGCTTTGCCCTCAGGGCCCCTAAAAGCTCCCTGACACCCCCCAGAGCTGCCCTGCACCCCCAAATCCCTCCAGACTTCTCCAAGCTCCACAAACTAATGCAACCCAGCTCCCCCCCAAACCTTCTGAGTCCCCCCCCAGGGCCCACCACCACCCCCAGAGGCCGCCAAATCTCCCCCGAGCCCCCCAAATCCCCCCCAACCCCCACCACAGCGTCGATGTCAGCCCCGTGCTCCAGCAGCACAAGGACGCTCTCTCGGGACCCCGAGTTCACAGCCACGTGCAGGGGAGTCAAACCTGGGGGGGGGGAACAAAGAGAGGGGGTCAGGAGGGGCTCCCCAAACCCCCAGAATCCACCAACCCCATTCTTGGGGGGGTTCTGCCCCCCATAACCACTCCCCAGCCTCATTATAGGAGGTTATGGCCCCCATAACCACCCTCAAACCTCCTTTTTGGGGGGTTCTGTCCTCTCTAACCACCCCACTGCCCCATTTTAGGGGGTTTCTGACACCCATAACCACCCCACAGCCCCATTTTAGGGGGTTTCTGACCCCTCTAACCACCCCACAGCCCCATTTTAGGGGGTTTCTGACACCCATAACCACCCCCAAACCCCATTTTAGGGGGTTTCTGACACCCATAACCACCCTCAGCCCCATTTTTTGGGGGGGGTCTGACCCTCATAACCACCCCCAAACCCCATTTTTGGGGGGTTCTGTGCCCCATAACCACTCCCCAGCCTCATTATAGGAGGTTATGACCCCCGTAACCACCCTCAAATCTCCTTCTCGGGGGGTTCTGTCCCCTCTAACCACCCCGCAGGCCCATTTTAGGGGGTTTCTGACACCCATAACCACCCTCAGCCCCATTTTTTGGGGGAGGTCTGACCCCCATAACCACCCCCAAACCCCATTTTTGGGAGGTTCTGTGCCCCATAACCACTCCCCAGCCTCATTATAGGAGGTTATGGCCCCCGTAACCACCCTCAAACCTCCTTTTCAGGGGGTCTGTCCCCTCTAACCACACCGCAGCCCCATTTTAGGGGGTTTCTGACAGCCATAACCACCCCCAGCCCCATTTTTTGGGGGGGTCTGACCCCCATAACCACCCCCAAACTCTATTTTTGGGGGGTTCTGTGCCCCATAACCACCTCTCGCCCCATTTTTAGGGCTCTCACCCTCGTAGTTTCTTGCCCCCAGGTCAGGGGGCAAGCGGGGTCCAGGGCGCAGGAGCTCCCGCAGGCAGCGGGCACTGGGGGTCTCACAGGCGAGGTGGGGGGCCGTGCGCCCCAGTCGGTCCAGGGCCATGGGCGACGCACCGTGGGCTACCAGGAGCCGCACCAGGGCCGGCTGCGCCGTGATCACCGCCAGATGCAGGGGGGTCTGCGGGGAATTGGGGGGTTTAGGGGGCATTAGAGTGGGTCTGGGGGCTTTAGGGGGGGGTCAGAGAGGAGCACGGGGGCATTAGGGGCCATCAGGGTGGGTCTGGGGGCATCAGGGAGAGGCACAGGGGTATTAAGAGTGGGTCTTGGGACTTTGGGGGGGGGCTTTAGGTGGATCCAGGGGGGCTTTGAGGGGGCAGAGCCCCCTTCTCACCTGCCGCAGCCGATTATAAACATCCAGATCTCGCCCCCCCTGAAGAAAAAGCCCCACGAGGCGGCGGGTGGCAACGAAAGATCCCTGAGCGACAGCGATGTGCAGAGCCCTGGGGAGATGGGGGGACATGGGGGACATGGGGGGGGGTGTCACATGGGGACACGAGGGACAAAGGGGGGGGGGGGCAGAGGAAGGAGCCGCCCCTCCCCCTACCGCTTCCAGTAAGGGGCGGGGCCAGCGCTATGACGTCACGAGGGGCAGGCCCGGGGATTCCCCGCGGGGGAGTGGGGAAGGGGGAGCGGTAAAAGGGAGAGGTCTTGGGGGGAGTGGGGGGCTATGGGGGTTCGGGGAAGGGGGGGGTTATGAGGGAGGGATGGGGGGAGGTTATGGGGGCGGGATGGGGGCATCTGGGGGGGGCTATGGGGGGTCTTTGGGGAGTTTAGGAGGGGGGCCCCAAGGGGGGGTGTCTATGTGGGGGTCCCAAAGGGGGAGTCCATGGGGGGGGGGGTGTCCCCACTCACGTGTCGCCGTCCTCGTCCTGGGCGGTGGCAGCCGCGATCTCCGCCGCCAAGTGGGACTCGGAGGGGCCCAACAGCAGGGGGGGGGGGCAGAGCCAGCACCCCTCCCGACAGCCCCCCCTGCAGCGGCTCCGCCTGCAGCCCTGGGGGGATAGGGGGGGGCAACAGTTGGGGGGGGAGCTAACACCCCCAGACCCACAGTTTTTGGAGCGGGGGGGGGGGGGTCCCAGACACCTCTAGGCGCGCGGTTTTTGGGGTCAGGGGGTCTCTCACCTGTGAAGAAGGCAGCGGGTGGTGGGGCAAAGGCCATGGCCACGGGGGGCCCGGGGGGGGCGGGTCGAGGGGCTTTTCGCGGGGGAAGTCCTTGCGTGTCGCCCCCCGCCGCCGCCCCCCTGGTCACCGAGCGCCTCTTCCTCAGCGGCAGCGAAGTTTCGGGGGGGCCCGGGCCGGAGGGGGGCCCTCGGCGGGTCCTCAGGTCCACGGGCAACTCCTCCGACATGGGGGGGCCCCGACCCCCCCCCCAACCCACGGGGGAACCTGGAGCCCTGACGCCTTCCTTAATCCCTGGGGAACCCCTTGATAGAGCTCTGAGACCCGCCCCCCCCCCCGGATCTCTGGGACCCCCCCTAATCCCTGACCCCCCCTCCCTGCATCTCTGGGACCCCTCCTAACCTCTGGACCCCCCTTGCTGGATCCCCCAGATCCTTAACCCCCTCCTTTATGGATTCCTGGACTCCCACCGCACCCTTTCTGGATGCCTGGACCCCCTCTAATCCCTGGGCTCCCCCTTGCTGAACCCTTGACCCTCCCGGATCCTTGACCCCCCCCCTTTTATGGATCCCTGACCCCCCCCTTTTATGGATCCCTGGACACCCCCCCTCCTTTCTGAGTGCCTGGATCCCCCTTAATCCCCCGAATCTCGGGGTCCCCCCCTTCCTGGATCCTTGACCCCCTCTTTCTGGATCTTTGTGCACCCCCGGATCACTGTGACCCCCCCGGACCCCTGACACCTCCCACCTCTGCTCTTTGGGGCCCTCCTGGGACCCCCGCCCCCACCCCCCGATCGCGGCCCCCTCTGCAAAGGAACAGACCCGGGATTTCCCCGCTGGGACGATCGGGGCCGCCCCCTCCCCGCCCCCCTCGAGCCCCAAGGGTGGGAGGGGCAGGGGATTCCCCGCCCGGGGGGGGGGGGGGCGGGGAGGGGCTTGGGACTTTATACAGTACTCGGGGTGACTTGAGGGATCCCGTACCTCCCCCGAACACCCCTAAAACGCCTTTTTGGGCTCCCCATGGTCCGTGCCCCCCCCCCCCGCAGGGGCTCCAGCGAGGGTACCCCCGAGGGGCGGAGCCGGCGCGGTGGCCACGCCCCATTCCAGACACCACGCCCCTTTTCGCGCGCTGACCACGCCCCATGCGGACACGTCCCAGGTCCGCCCGTGCGTTGGCCACGCCCACTATCCGATATGACCACGCCCCATCCGCTCTGGGTCCGCCCCTTCCCTGCATGACCACACCCTCATCGCGCTTTGGCCACGCCCCCAAACGGAGGGGTTAAACTGGGTTACGGAGGGGTTAAAACGGATTAGGAAGGGGTTAAACTGAGTTGGGGGAGTTCAGTTGGGTTGGGGAGGGGTTAAACCGGGTTGGGAAGGGTTGAAGGGGGACGGGGGGGGGCGGTTGTAGGGGTCACACGTGTGTGTGAGGGTCTCTGCTCCCATCACCTCCTTTATTACTGGGGTTCCCAGGGGGTCCCAAAGTGCCCGGGGGGGGGGGGCGTCCTGGAGTTCTTGGGGGGTTCCTGGGGGGGGTCAAGGGAGTCCCAAGGGGTCCTCGGGGGAGGGTTGGGGGTCCCAGGGGGTCCAGGAGGGAAGTGGTCCTGGGGGTGCCAGATGGTCCAGGGGAACCTGGAGGGGTCTGAGGGGGTCTCAGAGATTTGGGGGGGACCGGGATCCTGGGGGTCCTGGGTGGGGGGCTTTGGGGGGTCTAGGGACTCCCAGGGGTCTGGGGTGTCCCAGGGGGGCTGGGGGTGTCCTGGGCGGGGGGGGGTCTAGGGACTCCCAGGGGAACCTGGAGGGGTCTGGGAGAGGGTCTCGGAGATTTGGGGGTATCCTGGGGGGGGTCCTGGGATTCTAGGGGTGTCCCAGAGATTCTGGGGGGGTCTCAGGGGGAGTCTGGGGGGTCCCAGGGGGAGTCTGGGGGTGTCCTGGGAGGATTCTCGGCCCAGGGCATCCTCTCCAGGTCTCCTCCCCCGGTCCCCCCCCCCCCGCCCGCCGTTTCCCGGCAGCCGCACCCTACCTGGGGGGGAGTGCAAAAAGCCGGGGGGGGGGGGGGGGGGGCACCCAAAAATGTCTCCGTGGCCGCTTCTGTTGCTGCTGCTGCTGCTGCTGCTGGGGGAAGGGGAGGGCACTGCCCCCCCACGACCCCCCCGCCGCCATTGGGGGGTTCCTCGGAGACCCCCCACCCACCAGGACCCCCCCCAGATCGGGGGGAAAAGAGGGGTGCATGGAGCCTGCGGGACGGAGGGTGAGGAGGGGGGCAGGGGGTGTGGGGGGCCCTTTGACCCCCCCCTCTAACCCCCCCCATGGGCCCCCAGAGGGTGGGTGGGGGGGGCAGGAGTTTGGGAAACCCCCCTGACCCCCCCCCCCGACCCTACCGGGACCCTCAGAGGGTGGAGGGGTTTTAGAGTTCGGGGGAGCCCCCTGGCCCCCAAGGGACTCACAAAAGGGGGGGACAGGGGGTTGGGGTGCCCCTTTGATCCCAACTCCCTTTCCCCCCCCCAGGAACCCCAAGAAGGCGGGGGAGGGGGGCAGGAGTTTGGAGAACCCCCTGACCCCCCCCCTCTGCCCCCCCAGGGACCCTCAGGAGCCACCGGCGGGGATGGGACACCCCTCGCTGCCGCACCCCCACCAGGGGCCTCGCGCTGCCCCTCTAGCGCTGCCCCTCTAGCCCCCCCCCCCCGACTCCCTTTTAGCCCCCCCAGACCCCTCTAGGCCCCCCCAGATTCCCTTTTAGCCCCCCCAGACCCCTCTAGCCCCCCCCCAGACTCCTCTAGCCCCCCCCCAGACGCTCCTCCTCAGCCCAAACTCCTCCCACCCCATTTAACCCTCCCCACAAACCCTCCCCTTAACTCCCCCCCGGACCCCGCCCGCCCCCCACCTTTGTCTTCCAACCCCAGTGCCCCCCCTCCATTTGCCCCCCGACCCCGCCCAATTGTGACCCCCCCCCGAGACACCCTTGAGCCGCCCCAGACCCCCAACCTCGCCTTTGCCCCCCCCCCCAATTTGGCCTACAACACTCCCCCATTGTGACCCCCATGACTCCCCCATTTTGACCCCCCATGACCTCTAACCTCCCCCAAAACCCCCTTTGCCCCTCAGATCCTCCCCCATTGGCCCCCCAAACCAAGTGGCCCCCCCCTTGTGACCCCCGTGTCCCCGTCGTGACCCCTCCTTGTGACTCCTCGGTGACCCCGTGACCCCTTGGTGACCCCGTGATTCCCTCGCGACCCCTGACTCCGCCCCTTGTGGCCCCACGTGACGCCATTAAAGCTCTGCACGCGCCGGGCCGGGGTCTTCTAACCCGGGGGGGGGGCGGCTGCCATGGCGACGGTCGCGCGCGGAGGAGGGGCGGTGATTGGCGGGGTGCGCGTCACGTGAGCGGAAGCGGCGCGCGATGGAGCGGAGGTGGCGGGGGGAAAACGGGGGGGGGAGGTGGTGTTAACGGGGAGACGGAGGCGGGTGGGAAACGCGCAAGTTGGGCTCTGTCCTATGGCACCCCACGGCTGCCCCATAGCGGCCCCACAGCTGCCCCATAACCCGGGCTGTGCCCCATAGCGGCCCTACAGCTGCCCGGTAGCGGCCTGATAGCCCGGGCTGTGCCCCATATTGCCCCACGGCTGCCCCATAGCGCTCCACAGCCTGTGCTCTGCCCTATAGCAGACCCACGGCTGCCCCACAGCCCGGGCTGTGCCCCATAGCGGCCCTACAGCTGCCCGGTAGCAGCCTCATAGCCCGGGCTGTGCCCCATATTGCCCCACGGCTGCCCCATAGCGCTCCACAGCCCGTGCTCTGCCCCATAGCAGACCCACGGCTGCCCCACAGCCCGGGCTGTGCCCTATACCGTCCCCATAGCTGCCCTGTAGAGGCCTCATAGCCTGGGATGTGCCCCATAGCGCCCCATGGCTGCCCCATAGTGCTCCACAGCCTGGGCTCTGCCCCATAGCAGCTCCACGGCTGCCCCATAGCGGCCCAACAGTGCCCCACAGTCACCCTACAGTCTGGGCTGTGCTCCACAGTGGCCCCATGGCTACCCCACAGCTTGGCCTGTGCCGAGATCCCCTGTGGCTGCCCCTTCCCCCTCTCTCTGCCCCACAGCCCAGCTTGGGCCCCACGACTGCCCCACAGCCTGGGCTCTGCCCCACAGTGCCCCATGGCAGCTCCACAGCAGCTCCACAGCCTGGCCCCTGCCCCATAGCCGCCCCTGCCCCGCAGCCACCCCTGTCCCCACGCCCTTGGCCCCAGTCCGTGCTGTCTCCCCCACCCCCGTCCCCTCTGCCCCACAGCCCTTGCTCAACCCCAGCCCTGCCCCACAGCTGTCCCTATGTCCTACTGCTGTCCCCGTGCCCCCTGCCCCACTCCCTTGCTCAACCCTGGCCCCATGGGACCCCAAACTCTGCTCCTGCCCCATGGTTGACCTCTCCCAGCTCCTCCTTCTCTCTGCCCCACGGATATAAGGGGGGGCAGCCGCCTGTCCCTCTCTTTCCTCCCTGCCCCACTTCGCTAGGGCTGCAGCCCCCCTGCCTCACTCCCTGCCCCACAGCTCTAGGGGTGCAGCTCTCCCTGCCCCACATCTCTAGGGCTGCAGCCCCCCTGCCAGCCCCCCATCTCTAGGGGTGCATCCCTGTCTCCCTGCCCCCCATCTCTAGGGCTGCCCCCCTCCTGGCCCCCCATCTCTAGGGCTGCCCTGCTGAGGCTCCCTCCCACAGCATGGACGCGCGGCCGCTGTTCCAGTCGCTGCAGACTCTGGCCGAGGAGAACGTCGCCTTCTTCCAGAGCAGCGGCACAGAGAGCGGCCGCCGCTTCGCTGCCGCCTTCCAGGCGCTGCGGGAGCACGGCCGCCGCCTCGAGCCCGCCCTGCGCCATTTTTCACGCCTCTACCACCGCTTCGACCTGGACGAGGCCACGCCGGGGAATGGTTTCCGCAGCCTGGTGCAGACGGCACGCGCCTGCCTGGCTCATGCCGTGCAGAAGAGCCGCTACGTGGCTGCCCATCGCCGCAGCGTCTTCTTCCGTGCTGGGCACAACGCGGCCGAGCTGGAGGCGTACGTGGCGGCCTTAGCACAGCTCCGCGCCGTCCTGTGCCTGGCGCAGCGGCTCCTCGCCCACAGCCGCCCCGGCTGCCTCTTCCCTCCCGAGGAGGCCGGGCTGAGTGAGCTGGTACTGCGTGAGTACAGCACCATGCACAACGGCTGCTTCTACGGGCGCTGCCTCGGCTTCCAGGCGAGGACACGGGGACATGGGGCCACGGGGACAGGGATGGAGAGGAATGGGGACATGGGGCCACGGGGACAGGGATAGAGAGGAATGGGGACATGGGGACAGGGGTGGAGAGGACAGGGATGGAGAGGAATGGGGACATGGGGACATGGGGCCACGGGGACAGGGATGGAGAGGAATGGGGACATGGGGCCACGGGGACAGGGATGGAGAGGGACAGGCATGTAGCAGGACAAGGAATGGGGATGGAGAGGGACAGGGACATGGGGACACAGTAGGGCAAGAAAGGGGTCAGGAATGGAGAGGGACGAGAATGGAGCAGGACGAGGGGAGAGGGACGAGGGATAGGGGGACATGGGGTCAGGAATGGAAAGGGACGGGGACATGGGAGCACGGGGACAGGGATGGAGAGGGACGGGGACACGAGGACACAGGGACAAGGATGGAGCAGGACAGGGACACAGGAGGACAAGGGGACAGGGATGGAGAGGGACAGGGGGCTGAGCACATGGTGGTTTGGGTCTGGGGGCTCAGGAACATGAGGACGCTGTGGGACAGGGACATGGGGACACGGCGACGAGCTCGCAGTGGGGATGGATCCGTGGTGGACGGGGTCACAGGGCCTCAGAGCTGTGGACATGCAGTGACACGTGATGACACGCGATGCCTCCCCAGTTCGCGCCGTCCATCCGCCCGTTCCTGCAGACCATCGCCATCGGGCTCGTCTCCTTCGGCGAAAACTACAAGCGGAATGAGCTGGGGCTGGGTGAGCGCCGGGGGGCCCGGGGGGGTCCCCACTGCCTGCGTCCCCCACGTCACTTCACTGTGTCCCCCCAGGGGTGGCGGCCGGTTCCCTCTTCACCAGCGGGAAATTCGCCATCGACCCTGAGCTGCGCGGCGCCGAGTTCGAGCGCCTCACGCAGAACCTGGACGTGCATTTCTGGAAGAGCTTCTGGAACCTCACCGAGACCGAGCTGCTGGCGGTGAGACACCCGAGACCACCTCTGAGACCCCCCAGAGCCCCTCTGAGACCCCCAGAGACCCCCAAAGCCCCTAACCGAAACCAAACTGCTGCCGGTGAGACCCCCAGAGCACCCCCCAAAACACCCCAGAGACCCCCAAGTCCCTCATTGAGACTGAGCTGCTGGCTCTCCCAGCACCCCAAACCCCCCACAAATCCCCCCCAGAGTCCCCTCCCCGTGCCCAGGGGCTGCAGAGGGGGTTCTAACTCTTTATTGTCCCCCCCAGTCGGTGGCCAGCATGACCTCCACACCGGTCGGGGTGTGCCGGGCGCTGACGGTGCCCCCCGAACCCCTGGAGCTGCCGCTGGCCACAGACCCCTCAGTCACTGTGACCATCGCCCCCCCCGTGGCGCACACGGGGCCGGGACCCGTGCACATGAGGCTGCTGTCACATCACCTGCGCCAGGGGCAGGTGGGGGGGCTTGGGGGGATTTGGGGGAGACTTGGGAGATATGAGGGTCTTGTTGGGGGGGTCAGGGGGCATGGGGTGGGCACTAGGTACAGGGACATGGGGGTCCCATGCATGTGCGATTGCTGTCGCATCACCTGCACCAGGGGGATATGGGTAGAATTGTGGGGGACCTGGGGGGCACGGGTGGGGGGAGGTCAGGGGGCACAGGGGCAGCAATAGGTGGGGGTACAGGGACGTGGGGGTCCCATGCACATGCGGCTGCTGTCGTATCACCTGTGCTGGAGGGACTCAAAGGGGGGTCAGGGGGCATAGGGGGAACAGGGACATATTGGGGTGCAGAGGGACATGGGGGAGGGGGGAACTTGGGGGACACGAAGAGGTGAATCTGAGGGCACTGGGGGGATGGGGACACCGGTTGGGGGGGGTCCTTGTGGTCTCATCCTGCCCTCCCCCCAGGACAGCGCAGCGCTGAGCGCCTTGACGCGCTCTGAGGGCCCACGGGCTCCGCTGCGCTGGCGCCAGGGGCCCCCCCTGCCCCCTTCGCCCTCGCTGCTGGTTCATTTCCACGGGGGGGGCTTCGTGGCACAGACATCACGGTCGCACGAGCCCTACCTGAGGGGGTGGGCGTGCGAGCTGGGTGCCCCCATCCTCTCCGTCGACTACGCGCTGGCCCCCGAGAGCCCCTTCCCCAGGGCGCTGGAGGAGTGCTTCTACGGGTACTGCTGGGCGCTGCGGCACTGCCACCTCCTGGGTGAGAAATGGGGGGGGCTATGGGTGAGAATAGGGGACTGGGGGGAGTGAGAACTGGGGGTCTATGGGTGAGAATGGGGGGGCAGGAATGAAAATGGGGGCGCTATGGGTGAGAATGGGGGACTGGGGGGGGGGCTATGAGTGAGAACTGGGGGTCTATGGGTGAGAATGGGGGGGCTGGGGGCGGCTATGGGTGAGAATGGGGGGCCCTGGGAGGGCTCTGGGTGCGAATGAGGGGGCTCTGTGGGGGCTGTGGGTGAGCATGGGGGGGCTCTGGGGGGGCTGTGGGTGAGCATGGGGGGCTGCGGGGGGCGGGGCTGGAGGCCCCGTGGTGTGACCGTGCCCCCCCCTTTTGGCCCCCCCCAGGCTCAACAGCACAGCGCGTCTGCCTGGCGGGAGACAGTGCGGGGGGGAACCTGTGCCTGGCAGTGTCACTGCGGGCGGCAGCTCTGGGGGTGCGCCCCCCCCACGGCATCGTGGCCGCCTACCCCGTCACCCTCGTGCAGGCAGCGGCGTCGCCATCGCGGCTCCTCACCCTCCTCGACCCCCTCCTGCCCCTTGCCGTGCTCTGCAAGTGCCTCAGCGCCTACGCGGGTGAGGGGGGGGACATGGGGGGGCAGTGGGTCTGGGGCCCCCTCTGTGCTCTGCAAGGGCCTCAGCGCCTCTGGGGTGAGGAGGGGGCCGGGGAGGAGGGGCTATGGGGAGGCTCTGAGGCCTGGGGGGGGGGCATGGGGGGCAATAGGGGGCAGTGGGTCTGGGGTCCCTTCCTGCTCGACCTCCTCCAGCCCCCTCGCCGTGCTCTGAAAGGGCCTCATCGCCTATGGGGTGAGGAGGGGTCTGTGGGGCTGGGGTCTCCCGTGAGATCCCACCAAGATGGAGGATGGCACAGGGGAGCAGTTGTGGGGCTGGGTGGGGGCAAAGGAGGGGGAGTTGGGGATATGGGAGGGCGGCAGCCATTGCTCTGGGGCAGTCAGTTCTGGACCTGTCCCCGTGCCCCCCATTGCTGTGGGGCACTTCTGGACGCCCCCTTTTCCCCCCCATTGCTGTGGGGCAGTTCTGGACCCCCCTTTTCCCCCCCCATTGCTGTGGGGCACTTCTGGACCCCCCTCTTGCCCTCCCCATGGCTGACACTCCCCGCCACCCCCTCCCCTTTACTGTGGGGCAGTTCTGGACCCCCCCTTCCCTTCCCCCCCATTGCTGTGGGGCAGTTCTAGACCCCCCCTTTGCTCCCCCATTGCTGTGGGGCAGTTCTGGACCCCCCCTTTACCCCCCCCTTGCTGTGGGGCAGTTCTGGACCCCCCCTTTACCCCGCCTCCATTGCTGTGGGGCACTTCTGGACCCCCCTCTTGCCCCCCCCCATTGCTGACACTCCCCACCACCCCCTCCCCTTTGCTATGGGGCAGTTCTGGACCCCCCCTTTGCCCCCCCCAGGCACGGAGGCTGAGGCTGAGGCGTCCCCCCCACCAGAGCCCCTGGGCCCCCGGCGGCTGCTGCAGCGAGAGACCGAGCGGCTGGTGGGGGGGCTGCGGCGGGGGGGGGCCTGGCTGGGGGGGCTGCTGGGCCGGGGACCCCCCTCCAGCGGTAAGGGGAGGTGATGAGAGGGCAATGAGGGGAGAGGCGGAGACATAAAGGGGCAATGGAGTGGTCGAGGGGGGCATTGGGGGGGGGGGGAGATGGGGGCTGGGGGGGGCAATAATGGGGACATGGGGGGAAAGAGGGGAGGCTGGGGGGGGCAGTGGAGGGGGGAGGAGATAGGGGGCTGGGGGGCAAATGAGGGGGCAATGGGGGGGGACACGGAGGGGCGGGGGGGGGGGGGCGGGCGGGAGAGATGAGGGCCCTGGGGGGTAATAGGGAGAGGGTTGGGAGGCATTGAAGGGAGGGGGGGCAATGGGGTTAACAGGGATTTGGGGACTGGGGGTCCCTTTGGGGGCTCCCCCCCCCCATCACTGGTTTCCCCCCCCCACCTCAGACAAGAGCCTGCCGGGTGGGCCGCGGGAGCCCCCCGAGGAGCCGCCTGCCCCCCCCGAGGCCCC
This sequence comes from Cuculus canorus, assembly GCF_017976375.1. Taxonomy (NCBI): domain Eukaryota; kingdom Metazoa; phylum Chordata; class Aves; order Cuculiformes; family Cuculidae; genus Cuculus; species Cuculus canorus. The sequence continues at coordinate 48,474 of NC_071435.1, forward strand.
CCCCGAGGCTGAGGGGGCCGAAGGGTACCCAGACGAGTTCTGCCCCTTGCGCAGCCGCGGCCCCCCTGCGCGCTTCTGCGCACCCCCCGCACCCCTCGCCCGCAACCCCTACGTGTCTCCCCTGCTGGCACCCGACAGCATGCTGGGGGGGCTGCCCCCCCTGCACCTCGTGGTGAGAACCCACCTCCCCCCCCCGGGACCCCAACCCCCCGCGGCACCCCCAAACCTCCCCGTGGGACCTCCCCCCCCAAAGTGTCCCCCAGACTCTGATGTGGCCCCTTCCTCCCCTCCCTCCCTCTGCACCCCTGACCCCCCCGGACCCCCAACCCCTCCCATTGTCTCCTGCTCCCCTCTGCTCCCCCCAAACCCCTACGTACTCCCATTCTCCCCCCATCCCCCTAATGACCCCTGTCCCCTCTCCCCCATTCCCCCCACCCCCCCTTCTCCCCCAATGCTCCCCCCTTCTCCCCCCATTCCCCCAACCCCCCTCCCCTAACCCCCCAATACCCCCCCTTCTCCCCCCTATCCTCACCCCACGCTCTCTCTCCCACCCATATCTTCCCCATCCCCTCTCCCCCTGCGCCCCCTTCTCCCCCCGCCCCCCCCCAAACCCCCTCCCCTAAGCCCCCCCATATCCCCCTCGCCCCCCCCCCAGGCCTGCGCTCTGGACCCGATGCTGGATGACTCCGTGGCTCTGGCGCGGCGCCTGCGCGCTCTGGGCCGCCCCGTGTCGCTGTCCGTGGTGCCGGACCTGCCGCACGGCTTTCTCAGCCTCGGAGCGCTCAGCCCCGAAGCGCGCCGCGCCGCCGACCTCTGCACGCGCCGCATCCGCGCGGTCCTAGCGCCCGACGGCCGCGGCAGCCTGGCCCCGCACGAGCTGCCCCGCAGGGGCTCCGTGTACTTGGGGGGCGGCCTGGCCCCACACGAGAGCCCCCGACGGGGGTCGGTGCTTCTGGGGAGCGGTCTGGACCCACAGGACGCCCCTCGCCGTGGGTCGATGCTGCTGGGGACGCGAAGGGACAGCCTGGCCCCACAGGACACACCTCGCCGTGGGTCGGTGCTGGGGGGCGGCCTGGCCCCGCACGACAGCTCCCGCCGTGGGTCGGTGTTGTTGGGGGCCCGTAGGGACAGCCTGGCCCCACAGGACCTTCCCCGCCGTGGGTCGGTGTTTGCGGGGGACGGCTTGGCCCCACACGAGAGCCCTCGCCGGGGGTCGGTGTTGTTGGGGGCCCGTAGGAACAGCCTGGCCCCACAGGACGCCCCCCGCCATGGGTCGGTGTTGGGGGGGACGCGCAGGGACAGCCTCCTGACCCACAGCACGGGGGGCATAGAGAGGCTCGGGCCCCTGACAGCAGCGACCCACAACCTGGGGGATGTGGGCAGCTCTGCCCTGCCCCACAGCAGCAGAGTCGGCAGTGGAGCCTCTGCCCAGACCCACAGCAGTGGGGCTGCTGTGACCCACAGCAGTGGGGCTGCTGTGACCCACAGCGATGGCCCCGCTCTGACCCACAGCAGTGGGGCTGCCGTGACCCACAGCGATGGCCCCGCTCTGACCCACAGCAGTGGGGCTGCTGTGACCCACAGCGATGGCCCCGCTCTGACCCACAGCAATGGGGCTGCTGTGACCCACGGCACCACCCTTACCGACAGTAGTGGGGCTGCATTGACCCACAGCAACACTCTGACCCACAGCGATGGCACCGCTCTGCCCCACAGCACCGTTGCAGCACTGCCCCACAACAATGGGGCATCACCACCCCATGCCAGAGCTGTCCTGCCCCACAGCATAAGGGCTGCCCTGCCCCATGGCCGGCCACCGCCCCCTCGCCGCCCCAGTGGCCCCGCAGGGCGCGAAGTGGGGTCCTGAGCCCCCCACATTTGGGGTGCCCCCCCCCAAGGCAATCAATGGGGGGGGGGTGTCCCAGAATTTAAAGATTTAATTAGCGCTCAGCAAAAATAAACCCGTGTTCAGTTGCAAATTGAAGTCTGGGGGTGGAGGGGAATGAGCCAAACTGGGCAGAATTGGCCCCAAAACGGATCTGGGGAGGGCGACACCAGCCATGAGCCCCCCCCCAGAACACAGCGACTCCCACCCCAAAATGGGAGGAATTCACCCCAGAACACACGTTTCCCCCCCCCCCCGCCATCAAAGCCCTCAATCTCACTCATAGCCCCCCCAATAAATACTGCCATGGTTTGGGTTGTGAAGTATGTGTGTGGTGGGGGGGGCAGCCTCCCTTCCCTATGAATATGGGGGTGCCTCCCACCCAGCAAGGTCCTGACGCCCAAAAGGGGGGGAACCGTGCTGCCCCCCCTAAATACTGCAGTGCTTTGTATTGGGGGTGTGTGCAAACCTCACCTCCCCCCCCAAAAACAGGGGAGTCCCTCTGTACATGGGGTGAATAAGGGGGTGATCCCCGTCCCCCCAAAAACGGGGTCCTTCTGTGAATAAGGGGTGACCTCCAAACAGGAGTGAATAAGGGGGTGAACCCCCCCCCTTACTCAGGGTCCCCCCCAAAATGGGGTCCTCCTGTGAATAGGGGGATCCCCCCCATAACTCAGGGTCCCCCCCAAAACAGGGGCTCCTTCTGTGAATAAGAGGTGACCCCTCCAAACAGGAGTGAATAAGGGGGTGACCCCCCCATAACTCGGTCCCCCCCCCAAACAGGAGCAAACGAGGGGTCTCCCACCCTAACAGGGGTGAATAGGGGGGTGACCCCCCCTCAAATGTGGTGAATAGGGGGGTGACCCCCCCCCCTCAAATGGGGGTGAATAAAGGGGGTGTCCCCCTCACAGCGCCATGGCTGTCAGTTCGTGCCCTCCCTTACGTGGGACGCCCCCCCCACCCTCAGCCGGCCGCAGCGTCACCAGCGCTGAGGCCAAGGCGGCGCGTGGGGGGGGCCCCCCCAAACCACCCCCTGGCAGCTGCAGCAGCAGTGTGGCCACGGCCGCCACACCGTCCTCCGTGGGCTCCAGCGTCACCGGCCCCGCGCCGATACCGGGTGGGCGTCCGCGACGGCGCTGGGGGGCGGCCGGGGGTCCGCGCTCAAAGCAGACAGTGACGGTGGCGAAGGGCCGACTCGCCATCTTGCTCATCTCCTGCAGGTGCCGTCGCTGCTCGTGCCGCGCATCCAGGCCCTGCTTGGCCTTCCAGAGCAGCACGCAGAGCGCCAGGAAGAGGAAGAAGCAGGAGAAGAAGACGGAGAAGAAGACGAAGAGGTCGATGTGTGCCTGGTCCTGGCGGAAGAACAGCAGCCCCTGCGCGGGGCCCTCGCCGGTGCCCAGCACCACCAGGTAGAAGCGCGTCGATTTGAGCGGGTGGCGGGTGTGCGGGTAGGTGAGCACGAGTCGATCACGCACGCCACGCACCACCAGGGCCGCGGCCGGCGTCTGCCGCACTGTCAGGTAGGTGAGGAGCCCGTCGGCGCGTTCCTCCCGCAGGCGCGAGGCGTTGGCCGAGCTCTGCAGCCGCACGCGGTGCCGCCCGCTGCCCGGCTCCACGTCCACGGCGAAGGTGTCGTAGGCCGTGGAAACAAAGAGGTCGACGGCGCCGAAGGTGACGTCCAGTGTGATGCGGATGTCCACGTTGGTGAATTTGGGCTGGACGCCGAAGAGGACGGTGCGGCCGGCGGGGAGCGGCTGGCGCTGCGGCGCGTGGAAGCAGTTGCTCTGCGAGCCGGGGTCCAGACAGTATTCCTGCTCCACCGCCATCAGGCGGTAGCACTGCTGCCCCCCCACAGGGTGCCCATGGAACGAGTCGCGGCACTTGGAGCACTGGGGGACGTGGAATGGCGTCAGGGGGACATGGGGACATCGGGGATGGGGTCAGAGGGGACACAGGGACATCGGGGATGGGGTCAGAGAGGACACGGGAACTTCAGGGACATGGGGGATGGGGTCAGAGGGGACATGGGGACATCAAGAACGGGATCAGAGAGGACACAGGACCACGAGGACATCAGGGGTGTGGGGACACAGGGACGGGGACAGCACAGATCGAGGTGTGGGGTACATGGGGACCACAGGGGCTAGAGAGGAGAAGCAGGGCTGTGGGGCAGCCATGGGGCAGGGCTATGGGTCAGGGTCAGACCTGGTGGCGGTAGCAGTCACGGCGGTCGGGGCCGGCACAGCTGGCGCTCTCAGTGTTGTTCTGGCAGGGGCAGCCGGTGCCATCCTCGTTGCACGTGGCTGCGTGCCCGTTGCACTGGCACCTGCCGCACCCACACCTTGCACAGGGACCTCGCACCTCCAGCCCGCCTCGCATGGGGACCTCACACCTTCAGCCCACCTCGCACGGGGACCTCACACCCACTGCCCGCCTCGCACGGGGACCTCACACCCACAGCCCGCCTCGCACGGGGACCTCACACGGGGAACCCACTTCACATGGGGACCTTGCACAAGGAGACAGGAGGGGCACAGGGGTCCCCCCTTCCACAGGGACGTCGCACGGGGACCCCACCTCGCATGGGGACCTTGCACAAGGAGGCAGGAGGGGCACAGGGGTCCCCCCTTCCACAGGGACGTCGCACGGGGACCCCACCTCGCATGGGGACCAAGCACAGGGACGTCGCACAAGGACCCCCCCCTTGCACAAGGACTTTGCACTGGGATCCCCCTCTTCACACGGGGACCCCCTTGCACGAGGACCTTGCACAGGGACCCCCCCTGCACCCTGTCCCCCCCCACCTTGTGCAGACACCATCGAGCAGGAAGAAGCCGGGGCGGCAGCGCTCGCAGCGCTCACCCACGCTGTCATTCTGGCAGCCCACGCACACAGCCGCCTCCTCACTTGGGCCCTCCGGCACCCACGTCGGGATCTATGGGGCACGGGGAGACCCCGAGATGTGGGGCTGGGCGAGACGGAGCCCCCCTCCTTCCAAATCCCAGGAGCTGGAGGGCTGGGGAGGGGGACCCAGTGTGGGGCAGGAGATGAGGACCCCCCCAGGATGTGGGGCAGGGGGTGGGGATCCCCCTCAACCCGGGATGTGGGGCAGAAGAGGGGGATCCCCCCAGGATGTAGGGCAGGAGGTGGGGATCTCCAACCCAAGATGTGGGGCAGGAGGTGGGGATCTCCAACCCAAGATGTGGGGCAGGGGGTCTCTCCCATGTCCCCCCACCGCCCCGTTTCTGTGGGGCGCTCCACTGACCAGCTCAGGGTCGAGGGGGAAGCGCTGTGGGTCGGCGCTGGCACGGTCACGCTCCTCGCGGCGCAGGCAGACGTCGGCGTTGTGGCGGCAGAAGCTGCGGCAGGGGCGGCACGTGCCCCCTCCCCGTGCCGAGCCCACAAACAGCGGCCGGCAGCGCTCACACTGGGGGCCCTGGGGGGGGACAGACCCAGAGCTGACCCACAGCCCTCTGCATCCCCCTCTACCCATTCCAACAGCCGCCCCATAACTACCTGTCTCCATGCCCCACACCTGGGTGTCGTTGAGGCACCCCCAGCCCCACACCTGGGTGTCATTGAGGTACCCCCACACCTGGGTGTTGTTGAGGCACCCCCACCCCACATCCCGCCCCACATCCTGCCCCCTCCCCCCACCACACCTGGGTGTTCTTGAGATACCGCCCCCCCCCAGCCCCTCCCTCCCAGCTCCCTCCAGCGCCACATCTACCCCACAGCCCGCCCCACACCTGGGTGTTGTTGAGACACCACGAGCCGGCCCCCTGCCCCACATCTGGGTGTTGTTGAGACCCCCAGCCCCCTCCTCAGTCCCACACCTGGGTGTCGTTGAGGCACCCCCCCGCCCCACACCTGGGTGTTGTTGAGGCAGCGTGGGCACTGCTCCCTGGCGGCGGGGCCCGGGCACTGCCCGTGGCCGTTGCAGCCACACGGTACGGAGCAGTCGGGGCCCACGAAGCCGAAGTGGCAGCGGCAGCGGTTCGGCTCCACGCAGGTGCCGTTGCGGCAGCCGCGCTCACACACCGGGCGGCACGAGGTGGAGTCGCTGCGGGGAGGGGCGGGGTCAGCCGTGGATACGCCCACCGTGCCCATATAAGGGAGCAAGGGGTGTGACCAACCGGCCAGTCGACGCCCCCACCCACTTAAGGGAATGAGGGGCGGGGCCAAAGCAATAGCCACACCTCTCGTTCATAAACACACGCCCTACGCACTGCGGGAGGGCAGGGTCAGGAACGGCCGCGCCCACTATGTCCATATAAGGGAATAAGGGGCGGGGCAGACACCCACATCCCCCATACAAGGAGCTGAGGGGCGGAGCAAACCAGCCATGGCCACGCCCTCTCCCCGTCATAAGCCACAAGAGCCCTACTCTGTGGGAGGGGGCGGGGCCAAAGCCCAGGCCACGCCCCTTTAATCCTGCTCCATAGATTCCTTGTGGGGCAGCAGGTCAACCCCGCAGCCCCACTGCCTGCTCCATAGCTCACTTGTGGGGCAGCAGGCCAACCCCCCAGCCCCACTCCCTGCCCCATAGCTCACTTGTGGGGCCGGTAGCCAGGCCGGCAGGCGCAGGTGAAGCCCTCTGGCAGGTCGCGGCACTCCTGGCTGGCGCCGCAGTCGTGGTGCCCGTTCTCGCACTCGTTCTCAGGGGGGCAGCGCACAAAGGCCCATTCGGCCTCAGCCCCACATGCCTGCGCCAGCCCTGGGGGGCAATGGGGGAGGGAGGGGGGGGCTTAGGGGCAGGGACCCCCCACAGCTCCCCCGGACCCCAGTTCCCTCCCCCATCCATCCCAGAAGCTGCCCCACAGCTCTCCCCATAGGACTCCAAAGCCACCCCCCACTGCAGCCCCACAGCCCCCCCGCCATTTCACCCCCCAGTCTCTGATAACACCCCCCCAACCTGCCGCACAGCCCCCTTTCCCCCCAGCCCCACATAACGCCCCCATTTCTCCCCTCCTGCTCGCCCCAGCACCCCTATTCCCCCATAGCCCATTTCCCCCCTCCAGCTCCCCACAGCCTCCCGCTGCCCCCTTATTTCCCCCATTAACCCCCCCATTTCCCCCCTCTAGCTCCTCTCAGTCCCCCCATAACCCCATTTCCCCCCCCACTTCCTCTCATAACCTGTTTGCCCCCTCCAGCCCTCCATGTCCCCCCAACTTCCCCCCAATCCCAGTCCCCCCATAACCCTCCCATTTCCCTCCCAAACCCGCCCCCCTTCCTCCCATAACTCCCCACTCCCCCCCATTTCCCCCCCCCGTACCGTGGCGGGGGCCGCCGATGCCCCCCTCCAGGCAGCGGCCACTGCCGTTGCCCCCCTTGCGGGCGCACCAGCCGCAGCGAGGCTGCCGCAGGCACTGGGCGCACTGGGAGGCCCCCGCGCAGCCGGGAGTGCAGCTCTCGGGGGCGCGAAGCATGCGGCCGCAGCCCCCTGCCACGCAGCGCAGCGGCACCACGCTGGGACTCAGGCACTGCAAGAGGGCAGAGAGGGGACTAGCGCGCCATAGCTGCCCCCCGGGACCCATAGCTGCCCCCCAAACCCCTGCACGCAGCCCCCCGCCACGCAGCGCAGTGGCACCACGCTGGGATTCAGGCACTGCAAGAGGGCAGAGAGGGGACTAGCGCCCCATAGCTGCCCCCCGGGACCCATAGCTGCCCCCCCCAGGACCCATAGCTGCCCCCCCTGTGACCCACAGCTGCCCCCCAAACCCCTGCACGCAGCCCCCCGCCACACAGTGCAGTGGCACCACACAGGAGCTCAGGCACTGCAAGAGTGCAGAGAGGGGATTAGCGCCCCATAGCTGCCCCCCTGTGACCCATAGCTGCCCCCCAAACCCCTGCACGCAGCCCCCCGCCACACAGTGCAGTGGCACCACACAGGGGCTCAGGCACTACAAGGGAGCACAGAGGGGATTAGTGCCCCATAGCTGCCCCACAGCCACCAGCCAGCCCCCCAACTACCCTGCAAGACCCATAACCAGAGCCGTAAACCCTTGCATGCAGCCCCCCAAGTGGCCACAGTAAGCCCCACGGTTGCCCCACAGCTGTCCTCCAAGTGGCCCTCCAGCCCTATAGCTCACCTCCTGCAGCGCCACGCTCCACAGGCAGTGCTGCCAGCCGCCATCAGCCCCCTTGGAGCCCAAACATGTGGGGCAGGAGCCGAGCTGGTGGCAGGGTGTGGGGCAGGGCAGTGGCGGTGACGACTCCACAGGCATGGGCGAGACGTTGAGCAGCGAGTGGCTGAAACAGCTCCAGTCGTAGCTGGGCTGGACGCTCAGGATGCGCCGTGTCTCACCTGTGGGGCCCAGACCCACAGCGATCCATAGCGACCCATAGCCTGACCCATAGCAACCCACAGCCTGACCCACAGCAACCTATAGCAACCCACAGCCCCCGGAGTGGCTCCACAGCTCCAGTCGTAGCTGGGCTGGATGCTCAGAATGCGGCATGTCTCACTTGTGGGGCAGGGACCCATAACCTGACCCGCATCGACCCACAGCCCCCAGATGCGGCCCCACAGCTCCAGTTGTATCTGGGCTGCATGCTCAGGATGTGCCGCGCCTCACCTGCGGCGCACAGACCCACAGCCCCCCACAGCCCCTCCCAGCTCCCCATACCGGTGCGTTTGAACTGCCGGGTCCACATGCAGGCACCGCCAGCGGTGCAGGAGGCACAGTCAGGGGCGCCGCAGGCGGCCTCAGAGCAGTTTTGGGGGGCAAAGACCTCGCGCTGGTTGATGCGACAGTCGTGCTCCTGCGCGCAGCTCGCGGCCCGCCCGATGCAGGCGCCCTCGGGGCAGTTGGTGCACCACTTGCAGGGAGGGGGGCCCTGGGGGACAAAATGGGGGGTTAGGGGGGGCAATGAGGGGGTCAGGGGGCAATAGGAGGGGTTGGGGGGCAAAATGGGTAGTCAGGGGGCAAAAGGGGGGGCTAGAAGGCAATGGGGGGGGGTCAGGAGGGCAATAAGGAGGTCGGGGGGCAATGGGGGAACTCGGGGGCCAATAAGGGGTCAGAGGGGCAATAGGGGGAGCTGGAAGGCAACTGGAGGTTCCCTCGGGGCAGCTGGTGCACCACTTGCAGGGAGGGAGGCCCTGGGGAGCAAAAGAGAGGGGTATGGGGGCCAATATGAGGCTCAGGGGAGCAATAGCGGGGGCTGGAAGGCAATGGGGGAGGTCAGGAGGACAATAGGGGCGTTTGAGGGTGGGGTAAGAGAGTGGGGTTTGGGGGTACAGGGGGGGGTCTTGGAGTGCAGGGGGGGTTGGGGGTGCAGGAAGGGTTGGGGTGCAGCTGCCCCCCCTCACCGAGGTGTCTTGGGGTGCATGGGGGTTTGGGGTGCAGGGTTTGAGGAGCAAGCTGGGGGTTGAGGGTGCCAGGGGCAGTTGGGGTGCTGGGGGGGGGGGTTGGGGTGCAGCTGTTCCCCCTCACCAGGGTGCCCTGCTGCAGCGTCTCGGGGTGCAGCGCGAGGCACTCGCTGCAGCTGCGCAGGCGCCGGCAGTCGGGGGGGCCACGGGGGCTGGGGGCGCAGGCGGCCTCAGGTGAGCACCCCAGCCTGGGGATGGGAGGGGTGGTGGGTGATGTTTGCAGCTCATCTGCATCTCATTTACATCTCATTTGCATAGCCCGCCCAAAACCCTCCCTGTAGTACCTCTGGGTGATGTGAGGGTCACAGCAGCGCCCCCCATGGTTCCACAGCCCCCATAGCCCCCCCAGATCCCCCCATACTTGTGGGGGTCACAGCAGCCCCCCCATAGCCCCCACAGCCACCTCAAGCCCCTCTGTACCAGTAGGAGTCGCAGCATACCCCCATAGCCCCAAAGCCCCCCCAAACCCACTCATAGCCCCCCCGCCCCTCCCCCAGCCCTCCCTGTACCTGTGGGCACTGCGGGGGTCCCAGCAGCCCCCAATTGCCCCTGCATAGCCCCCCCCGCCCCAGCCCCCCCCTGTACCTGTGGGCGCTGTGGGGGTCCCGGCAGCCCCCCCTTGGCCCCCCATAGCCGCCCCCCAGCCCTCCCTGTACCTGTGGGCGCTGTGGGGGTCCCGACAGCCCCCCCGGCACCAGGTGCAGACGCCCCCCGAGCGGTTGCAGGCGGGGGGGGGCAGGGTCTCGCACGGGTCCCCGGGGAGCTGCAGGGCCAGCACTTGCCCCAGGGCCACCCCTGCGAACCCCCCCGAGACGAAGACGCGGCCCTCGGCCTCGGCCACCGCCAGGGCCACCGCAGGCTCGGGGACCCCAGCCCAGCCTGTGGGCAACGGGGGGCTGGGGGGCCACCAGCATGGAGACCCCCAGACCCCCAAGACCCCCCCCAGACTCCTTTGAGACCCTCCCAGACCCTTTTGGGACCCCCAGATCCCTTTGGGACCCCCCACATGCCTTTGGAGACCCCCCCAGAACCCTTTGATACCCCCAGACGACTTTAGGGACCCCCAGAACCCTTTGAGACCCTCCAGACCCATTTGAGACCCCCCCCTAGATGCCTTTGGGGACCCCCAGAACCCTTTGAGGCCTCTCAGACCGCTTTGAGAACCCCCGGACTCCTTTGGGAATCCCCCCCGCTCTTTGTGGACTCCCAGACCCCTTAGGGAACCCCCCAGACCCTTTTAGGAGCTCCTCCAGACCTCTCTGGGGACATCCAGACCCCCTTAGGGATCCCTCAAAACCTTTCTGGGAACCCCAGCCCCCTTTGGGACCCCCACAGGTCCCTTTGGGGACCCCCCCCAGACCTCATTTTGTGCTCCTCCCCCTCATTTTTGGGGTGTCCCCCCTCCCAGTTTGCCCCCCTCCCCCCTATTTTTGGAGTGTCCCTCCCCTGTTTTGCCCCACTGCCCCCCCATTTTTGGGGTCCCCCCCTCACCTGGAGGGGGGGGCAGCCAGGCATTGCAGCGCAGGTGGTAGAGCAGCGCCCCCTCCGCCAGGGCCTCACGCTCTGTACGCCCCCCCAACACCACCATCGCATCTCCCAGCGCTGCTGCCGCGTGGAAGAACCGCGGCTGGGGCTGGGGGGGGGGGCAAACGGTGAGTCATGAGGGCACCCCAAAAACCCCACAGCTCCCTCAAAACCACTGACCCCCCCCCCCCAAACACCCAATGACACCCCCCAAAACCCCCTGATCCAAGGGGTCAGAGGGGACCTGAAAACCTCCCCCAAACCCCCCAGATCCCTAAACCCCCCAGAACCCCCCAAAACCCAAGACCCCTACCCCCCCCCCCAGGCCTCTAACCTTCCTGTATCCCAACCCCACCCCCCCCAGCCCCCCCCCAACCCCTCAGGCCCCCCCACCCCTAACTCCCCTGTACCCCCAGACCATCCCAACCTCCCCAAACCCCCCTAAACTCCCCAGAAACCCAAGGCCCCCAGACCCCCCCAAAACCCCCCAAACTCCTCAGACCCCTGGACGCCCCTGGACCCCCCCAAGCTCCCCCAAATCCCTCTGGCCCCTAACCCCCTGTACCCCCAGACACCGCCCCAATCCCCTCAAACCCCAAGACCCCTAAACTCCCCCAAAGCCCCCAGACTCCTCAACCTCCCCAGGCCCCTGGACACCCCCAGACCTCCCCAAGCACCCCCAAAATCCCCCCAGCGCCCCCAGCTGCACCTTGTCCCCGCGAGCGGGCGCCAGCAGCCCCCACGTGTGGGTCGGGCAGTGCAGGCTGTAGAGATCGGGGGACGGGGCGAGGCGCCCCCCCAGGAACCGCTGCCCCCCGAAAACGAACACTGCGTCTGACGGCGCGTGGTACACGGCCGAGTGCCCGTACAGCCCTGGGGGGTGACCCACGGCTATGGGACTGACCCACAGCAGGGGAGGGGTGACCCACAGCCCCATAAATGGGGGGTCCCACCCCTTAACTGCGACTCACAGACCCATAACCACGGGTCCCGGCCCGCAGCTCAGGTGTCCCACCTCTAATTTGGGGTTCCCACCCCACAGGTGGGAGTCTCAGCCCCACAGTTTGGGGTCTTCACCCCACAACCAGGGATTCCACCCCATAATGGGCATTCCCAGCCCCACAACCAGAGCTCCTAGCCCCAAACCTGAGAGATTCCACCCCATAACTGGGGAATTACACCCTACTAACAGCGATTCCACCCCTTAACTGGAGTTCCCAACTCCATAACTGGGGGATTCCACCCCAGAACAGGGATTCCACCCCATAACTGGAGTTCCCAGCCCCATAACCAGAATTCCCAGCCCCATAACTGGCATTCCCAGCCCCGTAAGTGTGGGTCATGGTGGTACCGGTGGGGGGGGTCCCGGCCTGCGGCGCTGTCTCCCAGCGCTCTGAGTTCACTCCGAATTCCAGCAGCTTCTGGTTGAATCCGGCCTGGGGGGCGAAGCCCCCGATGAGCAGCAGCGACAACCCCCGGCGCGGAGTCAGCGTGTGCCCGGCCAGGGGGGGCAACACCGGGTCCTGGGGGGCAACAGCGGCAGATGAGGGGGACTGGGGGACACACAGATCCCCACAACAGGGTTTGGGGGTCATGGAGCCACCCAGGATGGGATAAGGGGGTCACAGAGCCCCCAGGATGGGGTTTGGGGGTCAGGGAGTCCCCCAGGATGGGGCTTGGGGGTCACAAAGCCACCCCAGAAAGGTTTTGGGGGCACAGGGGACCCAGAGATCTCCCCAGGATGGGGTTTGGGAGTCACAGAGCCCCCCCACGACAGGATTTGGGGCTCAGGAGTCCCCCAGGATGGGGTTTGGGGATGGAAGGGACTCAGAGATCCCCCCAGGATGGGATGGGGGGTCACAGAGCCTCCCAGGATGGGGTTTGGGGGCGCAGGAAACACAGAGATCTCACCAGGATGGGGTTTCGGGGTCACAGAGCCCCCAGGACAGGGTTGGGGGGCTCACAGAGCCCCCAGGATGGGGTTTGGGGGTCCCGGAGCCCCCCCCAGGATGGGGTTTGGGGTCTGGCTGGGTTTGGGGGTGCCCCACCTGTGCGGGGCGCCACTGCAGCGTGGTGAGGTTGAGCAGCCATGCGTCGCTGGCGGCGCCGTCGCGTGTCATCCCTCCAACAACCAGCAGCGCCCGGCGTCCCGGCAGCGCTGCCGCCGCGTGGAAATATCGGGGGGCAGGGCCCGGCCCCCCATCCTCCGCGCCCGCCAGCATCTGCCGCCAGCGGCCCTCTGCGATGGAGTACCTGGAGGAACAGGGGGAACCTGAACCCTGAACCCCAAAATCCAGAGCCCTGAGCTCCTGAGTCCTCAAGCTCCTGCACCCCTAAACCACAGAGTCCCGAGTCCCTGCACCCCTAAACCACTGGGACCCCAAACCCTGCACCCCCAAACCCCAGAGCCTTGAGTCCCTGCACCCCCAAACCCCTGGGACCCCAAACCCTGCGCCCTCAAACCCCTGAAACCCCAAACCCAGAGCACTTGTACCCCCAAAATCCAGAACCCTGAGCTCCTGCATCTTTGAACCCCTACACCCAAAAACACTGGGACCCCAAACCCTTGAACCCTGAGTCCCTGCACCCCTGATCCCCCAAAATCCAGAGCCCTGAGCTTCTGCATCCTTGAGTCCCTGCATCCCCAAACCCCAGAACCCTAAATCCTGCACCCCCAAACCCCTGAACCCTGAGCCCCTGTCCCCCAAACCCCAGAGCCCTGATTCCCTGCAACTCCAAACCCTTCAACCCTGCCCTCTGCCCCCTGTTTATGGGGTGCCCCCCCCAATTTGGGCCCCCCCCCCCCCCCGTGTTGGGTCTCACCGGTGCAGGCTGCCGAGGGGCCCCCGGTCAGGCGCGAGACCCCCAAACATCCAGAGCGTCCCCTCGGGGCCGGGGACGAGGCTGTGCCCCAGGCGGCGCAGGAACCCGCTGGGGGGGTCCTGGGGGGACAGGGGGGTGAGGGAGGGTCCCGGAGGCAATGGGGGGGGGGAGAAGGAGAGTGTGGGGGGGGGCCGTTAGGGGGGAGCAGGGGGTCCAGGAGGGGCAGGGGAGTGAGGGGATTGTGGGTGCAAATGTGGGCATGAGGGTAGTGAAGGGGTCCTGGGGGTTGATGAGGGGGTCATGGGGCGGGGGGGGGGGGGTTGTGGGGGTTCAGGGGAGATGGGGAGGATTTGGGGGTCGGGGGGCGTGAAGAACAGATAGGGGGGAGCGCCTGGGAGGGGTGCGGGGGGAGTGAAGGGGGCTGGGGGTGAAATTTGGGGAGTGAGGAGGGGCTGAGGGGCGTGGGGGGGGCATTGGGGGGCTATTGGGGGTCTGGGGGGGCTGTTGCCACCCCAGGGGTCTTGACTGGTGGGGGTGGGGGGGTTATTGGGGTCTGGGGGGGCAGTCTGGGGGTGCTGCCCCCCCCCAGGCACTTACCGTGTCGCCCTGTCCCCCGCCCAGGCGCTCCCAGCCCAGGGGCTCAGTCTCGGGGGGCTCCAAGCAGTCAGGGCCCAAGAAGCCCCCCCAGCAGCGGCACTGGCCCAGGCTCTGCAGGGGTGGGGGAGTCAGGGGGAGCTGCACCCACAAATACTCACCCGGAGTCCCCCTCACAACCCAAAATGCTCCCTTACACCCCCAAACTCCCCCTTGTGTCCCCAATAAACCCCATGACCCCCCCGCACCCCCAGAGGTCCCCAGGCCCCCACCCCCCACCTTGCGCCCTCGAACTCCCCCAAGCATCCCCAATAACCCCCACGCACCCCCAAAATCCCTCCCGCGCCCCCAATCTTCACCCCAAAACACCTCTTCTGTGCCCCCCGCCATGTTGCCCCCCCCCCTCACCTGGTCGCATTCCCCCTGTGTGGGGCCTCTGCAGCCCCCTGGGCACTCGGGGGGGCAGCCGGGCCCCCCCGGTTCCTCCCCACAGTCGCCGACCCCCACGCTGGCGTTGAGCCCCGTCCCTCCCGTCCCGTTTGCTTCCACGTAGAGAACCAGCAGCCCGGGGGGGGGGGGGGAAACAGGGTAGTCAGAAGCACAGACACACATACACTCCCCCAGTGCCCCCCAATCAGCACCCCGGGAGGGGCACGGGGGGGGGGTCAGGGGCACAGAACCCCCCCCAGACCCCCCAACCAGCACCCCGGGAGGGGCACAAACCCATCCCCCTGCACCCCCTCAGCCCCCCAAACCCACCCCCCATCTCCTCTTCACCACATCAGCCCCCCCATTGACCCCCTGCCCCATCTCCCCGTCACTCCCACAGACTCACCCCCATCTCCATCCCCCCAGTCCCCCAATCTACATCATTTGCCCTTCACCTCCACAACCCACTCCCCATCTCCCCTTTAACCCCCTCAAAGCCACCCCCCCTGAAACCCCACAGTGGGTTTTGCCACTACCCCTCTCCTCTTCACGCCCCCCCCCCCGACCCCTCAAATATACCCAACCGTATCCCAACCCATCCCATCCTATATCCTGCCCCTATCCCAAACCACCCCACCCCACATCCTGCCCGTATCCCAACCCATCCCATATCCCTCAGATCTGCCCCATGCTCTCCATCACTCCCCCCTGCACCCCCATTACCCCCCCGACGCCCCCAGACCCTCCCCCGTACCCGAGGTGGCGCGCAGGCGGAGGGGCCGGGGGCGCCCCCCCCCGCAGAAGGCCCCCAGCAGCGCGGGGTCCCCCTCGATGGCGCCGCCGTGCAGCAGCGCCGGCGCTCCGTCGAAGGCGTAGGCAAAGCTGTGCTGGGGGGGGGTGGGGGGGGTATGGGGAAATGGGAGGAGGTGCTGATGCACCCCTGAACCTCACACCCCCTCCCAGGGTCCCCTGTACCCCCCAAAAGCCCTCTGTGCCCCCCAAGGCCCCAGCAACCCCCATTCCTCCCCAGACCCCATGCCCCCACCATTTCCCCAGCCCCCCCCACCCCGCACCCCCTCAAGCCCCTCTGTGACCCCCTGCACACCCCAATCCCACCGGGACCCCCGGGCGCCCCCCCCACATCCCTCTGTGCCCCCTTGTGCCCCACAATCCCACTGGGATCCCCCCGTACCCCCCAATCCCACCAGGACTCCCCTGTGCCCCCCTCTGTGCACCCCCCAATCTCACAGGAACACCGCAATCTCACTGGTACCCTCCCACACCCCCTCTGAACCCCTCAAACTCCTATCAACTCCCTGTGCCCCCTCCTGCACCCCCAATCCCCCCTGCACTGCCTGTGCGCCCCCAAACCCCCCCAATCCCACCAGGACCCCCCCACACTCCTTCTGTGACCCTTAAGTCCCCAGCAACCCCCATGCCCCCCCCCCCCTGCAACTCCTGTGCCCTCCCCTGAGCCCCCCAATCCCATCAGGACTCCCTCGCGCCCCTCCCACACCCCCAAATCCCCCTGGGATTGCCCCCCTCCCACCCCCTACTCCCCTCGTGCCCCCCCAAACCCCAACGCCCCCAGCCCCCTAACCCCTCCCCGTTCCCCCTCAGACCCCCTCACCGTGCAGGGTCCGTGGGGGTCCGGCTGCAGCGTGAGGCTGATGGGGGGGCACGGCTGGCCGGGGGGGCAGGGCTCGGGGCCCCCCCCGACCGACAGCACCCACAGGCAGTAGGAGAGGCTCCCCCCGGCTCCAGGGCCCCCCCGTGTGCTCAGGGCTAGCGACGAGGACAGGTTGGCTACCAAGTGCCGGCCCCCGCATGCCCGGTAGCACAGACCCCCATTCCTGGGGAGAGAGGGGGAGTTTGGGGGAGTCAGGAGGACCGGGGGAGGCTGGAGGGTGTCAGCGGGGGCTGGGGCTACTGAAATGGGAGCTGGGACCAGCGAATTGGGGTCCCCGAGGTGGCCCAGGGGGGTGTCAGAGGGTGTTTATGGGGTGTTTCCTGGTGTTTGGGGGTATTTTGGGGTGATTTTGGGGTGTTCTTGCCCCCCCTCACCTGGGGTCCCCAAGGTACCCTGAGTAGGTGTCAGGGGATGTTTTTGGGGTGATTTTGGGGTGTTTGGGGGTATTTTGGGGTGATTTTGGGGTGTTCTTGCCCCCCCTCACCTGGAGTCCCCAAAGTGCCCTGGGGTAGGTGTCAGGGGATGTTTTGGGGGTGATTTTGGGGTATTTTGGAACAATTTGGGATATTTTGGAGCGATTTGGGGCTATTTTGGGGTGTTCTTGCCCCCCCCCCCCTCACCTGGGGTCCCCGATGTGGCCGGGGGCGCAGCGCTCGCAGTGGGGGCCCTCGGCGGGGGGGCGGCAGAAGCAGTGGCCAGTGTCACGGTGGCAGTGGCCGCGCTCGGGCCGGCTGTGGCCATGGCACTGGCAGGGTTGGCAGCCGCCCGGTGCCCGCGCGTCCCCGAAGCTGCCGGCGCGGCACCGCTCGCACCGTTCACCCTCTGTCCAGTCTGGGGGGGGGACGCGGTGTCATGGGGGGGGGGCAGAGGGGGCAACAGGGAGTGAATGGAGGGGATAGGGGGGGTCGGGGGGGCATGGGGGGTTATGGGGAGATGATGGGGGACATGGGGGGACACATGGAAGCCTGTGGGGGACACGGGGGATGGATGTCAGGGGGGACATGTGGAGTAACAGGGGGTGAATAGGGGGAACAGAGGAGTTGGTGGGGCATGGGGGAATGATGGGGGACGTGAGGGGACACGTGGAGCACTGTGGGGGACAAAGGGGACAAGAGGAGGGGCATGAGGATGCAGGGGGGGGTATGAGAGGAGCACATGGGAGGAAAAATGGGGGTCCAGGGCGGGGCAGGGCTCACTCTGGCAGTGATCAGAGACTGGGGAGACAAGTGGGGACATGGGGGGACACAGAGGGGGCACAAGGGGACATAGGGGGGTGGAGGGACATTGGGTGGACACGTGGGGGACAAATGGGGGTCCAGGGGCATGTGGGGTTCATTCTGGCAGCAATAACAGCCAGGGCAGGTGAGTGCAGACATGGGGGGACACAGGGAACACAAGGGGATGCAGGGGGCACGGGGGGGACCTGGGGGAGCCCCTGCTGACCCTGGCAGCTGTCGCAGACGCCAGGGCCGTGGTGCTCGCAGGTGCTGTGGAAGTTGCAGCCACAGTCGATGGAACAGAGGGGACCGGTGGGATCCGTGTCTGTGTCTGTGTCCGTGTCAGGGGGGGCCGTGGTGGCATTGCCGCCCCCCACGCTGCCGTTGCCTCGCACCGAGGTCCAACCAAGGTGGCAGACGCAGGTGAAGTCGGGGGCACCGCTGCACTCGCCGTGCCCGCAGTCGTGGTAGCACCTGGGGGGGGCGCGGAGTACACTCTTGAAAGTGGCTCTGGGGTCCCCAGGGGGCAACGCCTGCACCTGCCCTGGCATCCCCATCCCATGAGATGTCCCCGTGTCCCCAATCCCCTTCCCACTCACGTCCAGACCTCTGTGTCCCTTTCCTGACGCCCCACAGCCCCCAATCCCATTCCCGACCCCACAGACACCCCCCAGCCCCTTTCTAATCCACCTCAGCCCCTGTAGTCCATTCCTGACCCTGCCTAGAACCCTGCACATTCCCAAGTGCGCCCCCCCAATCCTGCCCCACCCCATATCCCATATCCCATCCCATCCCATATCTGCCCGTGTCGCAACACAGCCCGTATCCCACTCATATCCCAACCCATCCCATATCCCACCCGTCTCTCAACCCATCCCATCCCATCTCTGCCTGCATCCCAACCCATCCCATATCCCACCCATCTCCCATCCCATATCCCATCCCATCCCATATCTGCCCGTGTCGCAACACAGCCCGTATCCCACCATATCCCAACCCATCCCATATCCCACCCGTCTCTCAACCCATCCCATATCCCACCCATCTCCCATCCCAACCCATCCCATATCCCGCCCGTATCCCAACCCTCCCGCCTGGCCATGGCTCACGTGCGGTTGCAGTGGGTGACACCGTCCCCAGCGTAGCCGCGCCGGCAGCGGCACTCGAAGGCGCCAGGCGTGTTGCGGCAGCGGGCGCGTGGGTGGCAGGTGGCGAGGCCGAGCCGGCACTCGTCCACATCCGGACACTCGGCGTAGGCCCAGGCGGCTGCCACGGCCGGGGGGGTCAGAGCCCCCAGTGCCACCGAGCAGTTGGGGAACCCCCGCACCCCTGAGAAGTCACCCTCCAGGCACCTGGGGGGGGGACCAGGATTTGGGGGGGGGAATCCTGGGAGTTGGCGGTGTCCCCAGGGTTTGGGGGGGGGGGAAACCCTGGGAGCTGGGGGTGTTCTTAGGGTTTAGGGGGTACCCCAAGGTTTAGGGGGATCCTGGGACTGGAGAGTATCCCCAGGGATTGGGGGTGTCCCCAGGGACTGGGGGGGGGACCTCGAGATTGGGGGTGATCCCAGGGACTGGGGTAATGCCTGGGAGTTTGGAGTGCTCCCAGGTTTCGGGGTATCCCCCACGATTTTGGGATGCCCCTCACAGTTTTGGGGTGTCCCCATGGTATTGGGGTGCCCCCGGGTTTGGGGGTGCCCTCACCGTCCCCGCGTGGGGTTGTCGCTGTCACCACACCAGCCGCACTCCAGGTGCCGCAGGCATTCCCGGCAGGAGCTGAACTGAGAGCACTGGGGGCACTGGGGGGCTGAGTGGACGCTGCAGAGAGTGTGGGGGGGGCAACTCTGGCACCGGGACCCCCCAGAACATCCCCCCCGTAAACTTTATGCCCCCTTTGGGCCCTCCAGGCCCCCCCTGTTGCTCCCCCATACTCCCCCTGCCCCCCACCTATCTGCCCCCCCCCATCCAACCTCCCAGACCCCGTGTGCCCCCAACCCCCCCCCCGATAACCCTCCTTGCCCCTCCCTATGTGACCCCCCCCTCGCCCAGTGCCCCCCACATGTGCCCCCCCCAGACCTCCTGTGCCCCTTAGACTCCTATTACACACCCCTAGACCCCCTGCGGACCCCATCCCCCACCTTTTTGGCACCCCCCCTGGACCCCTGTGACCCCAGCCCCCCCCATATCCCCCCGTTTCCCTCCCCTCGCCCCTCCCCGGACTCCCCCGTGCCCCCCAGCCCCACCTGTCCGCCCACCCCCGGCAGCCCCCGTACGGGAACCGCGCCAGGTAGGCGGCGAAGAGGAAGCAGCGGCGGCTGGACTGGCACCACGCGCACTGCCCGCCGCCCGACAGGCACTCGGAGCACGACTGGCGTCTGGGGGGGGGGGTGGAACAGGGATGAGAGCCCCCCCCCCCCCCCGGGACCCCCAAACCCCCCCCCCCCAGACCTTCAGACCCACCCTGAACCCCCAAAGCCCCCTGTGCCAGCCTGTGCTCCCTGGCACCACACGCACTGCCCGCCGCCCAACAGGCACTCGCAGCACGACTAACGTCTGCGGGGGGAGATACACGGATGAGAGCCCTCCCCCGGGACCCCCAAACCCACCCGGAACCCCCAAACCCACCCCAGGACCCCCCAGTCCTCCAGTGCCCCCTGGCATCACATACTGCGCAATGGGCGCTTGGAGCATGACTGGTGGCTGGGGGGGGGCCAGAGCCTGAGAGACACGTCCCCGGGACCCCCAACCCCGCCTGGAACCCCAGATCCCCCCTGTGACCCCAAAACCTCCCCCTCGAACCCCCAGACCCACCCTCGGACACTTCCAGGACTCCCCATGCCTCCCAGCATCACACATGCTGCCCAACAAGCACACTGCGCGGGGGAGGAAAGGGATGAGAGACCCCACCCCAGGATCCCCAATTTCCCCCCCCAGGACTCCCAAACCCCCCCAGGACTCCCAAACCCTGCCTCGGTACCCCCAGATCTACCCTGAACCCCAAGAACCCCCAGGACAATCCGTGCCCCCCCCACCATCCCACACGCTGCCCAATGGGCACACAGAGCACAACCAGCATCTGGGGGGGTGGTAGGAGCAGAGCCCCCCCTCCTCCAGCACCCCCAGACCCCCTTGGGACCCCCAGCACCCCCCCAGCCCCCCACTGACTGGCTGCAGAGGGGGGGGGCACTCCTGGGGGTCTCTGACAGCCCCATCCTGGCGGCCGCGGCGGCTGCAGACGGCATCACCCTTCTTGCTGCCGTGTTCCTGCCACTCGCAGAACGGGTCCTGAGGGGCCGGGGGGGGCTCAGCACCCCAAAACTGCACCCCCACATCCCCAGCGCCCCAAAACTGCACCCCAACCCCCCCTGCACCCCAAAAATGCACCCCCACACCTCTGGCATCTCTCAACTGCACCCCAAAACCTGCCCAGCATCCCTAAATCCCCCCCCACTCCAAACTCCTCTGCCCCCCGTTGGCCCCCTCACACCCCCCCAGTCCCCTCTTGCCCCCTAGTTTGCCCCCATGGCCTCTCCCCTCACACCCCACTCCATTGCCCTCCAGTCCCCCCTTTTCCCTCCAGCCCCCCTGTTGTCTCCCATTACCCCTTAGCCCCCCCCATCCCCTATTGTCCCCCCTCACCTTCCATTGCCCCCCTGCCCCCTCCCCATTGCCCCCCCTTACTCCCCCTTTTCCCCCCTCAGTCCCCAGACCTCCATCGTTCCCCAGACCCCCATTTCCCCCCCCTACCTCCCCTCACTCCCCATCGCCCCCAGACACCCCCCAGCCCCTCCACAACCCATTGCCCTCTCCCTTACTCCTCCTTTTCCCCCTTCACCCACCAGACTACCATTCCCCCCAGACCGATGCCCCCCCCATTACCCCCCAGACCCCCCACAGCTCCCCCAACTCCCCATTGCCCACCTCAACTCCCCACTGCCCCCCCACTCCCCCTTTTCCCCCCTCACCCCTCAGATCCCCATTTCCCCCCAACCCCTCACTCCCCATTACCCCCCAGACCCCCCTCATGCCCCACACCTCCCCTCCCCATTGCCCCCCCCTTACTCCCTCCTTCCTCCCCCACCCCCCAGACACCCATTACCCCCACACCCCCCCAGCCCCTCCCTACTCCCCACTGCCCCCCCTTTACTCCCCCTTCCCCCCCCCCACTCACCGCAGCACACGCGCGGCAGTCGCGGTGTTCCTCGCAGTGGACACAGAGCGCGGGCGCCAACACCAGGCGGGGTCCCCCTCCCGTGGCACCCCCCCCGCAGGGCCCCCCCTCCCCACCCGGGGGGGGCAGCCGGGGCTGGCAGGAGGCGCTGGGGGGGCACCACCCGCACCCCAGATCCGCCAGGCACGCCAGGCAGGACGGCAGCGTGGGGCAGCGTCCGGGGGGAGCGCGCGACGGCTCCAGGAAGAAGAAGGAGATCTCCTGGAGGGGCAGGGGGGGGTCGAGGGGGTTGCAGGCCTGCAGGGGAGCCCCAGACCCATAGAGGAGCCCCCAGACCCATAGAGGAGCCCCCCAGACCCATAGAGGAGCCCCCCCCAGACCCACAGCAGAGGCTGATGGCTGCAGGAAGAAAACCAAGATCTCCTGGGTGACACGGGGGGGGCAAACCCATAGCGAAGACCCCAGACCCATAGAGGCACCCCCAGACCCACAGCACCCCGGAAATGACACCGCCAGACCCACAGCGGCATCTCCAGACCCACAGTGACCCCCCAGACACACAGTGCCCCTCAACTCCTCCCCAGCGCGCCTCCCACTCACGCTGCCCCCCGGGACCTCCGTCCAGCCCCACATGAGGGTCATTTCATCATCACCACTGCCTCCCAGTGCCCCCCCCCCAGTGTCCCCCCAGTACTCACGCTGCCCCCCGGGACCCCTGTCCGGTCCCAGACGAGGGTCAGTTCGCTGCTGTCGCCGCCGCCGCCGCGCGCTCTCCCCTCGACGCTTACCGCGTACTTGTTGCCACGTTCGGGCGCCCCAAAAAGCCGCCCGGGCCGGGGGCGCTGCAGCGGCCGCGTCTCGCGCTCCTGCTGCACCGACCAGCGCCCCACCTCCTCCTGGGGGGGACCCCAAAATCAGAGGGGTCATGGCACCCCCCACCTCCTCCTAGGGGACCCCAAAATCAAGGGGGCCACAGCACCCCCACCTCCTCCTGGGGGACCCCAAAGTCAGAGGAGTCATGGCACCCCCACCTCCTCCTGGGGGACCCCAAAGTCAGAGGGGTCACGGCACCTCCTCCTGGGGGACCCCAAAGTCAGAGGGGTCATGGCATCCCCCACCTCCCCCTAGGGGGGACCCTGAAATGAAGGGAGGCTCACGGCACCCCCATCTCCACCCCAAAACCCATAAAGGGGACCTCAAACCCCCCCCCAGGACCCCTCTGAAACCCCACTACCCCGTTCCTACCACAATGAGGGGACCCAAAACACATACAGGAGACCCCAAAGAACCCCGAAATCCCTCTGCCACCTTCCTGCTGCAATGGGGGATCCCAAGACCCATACAGGGGACCCCAAAGCCCCCTCAGAACCCCTCTGAAACCCCACTGTCCCCCTCCTACCACAATGGGGGACCCCAAAACCCATAGAGGAGACTCAAAATCCCCCCAGAATGCCTCCCAAACCCTACTGCCCCCCTTCTACCTCAACAGGGGACCCCAAAACCCATAGCGGGGACCACCAACCCTCCCAAATCCCTCCCAAACCCCACTGCCTCCTTCCTACCACAACGAGGGACCCCAAAATGCACAGAGGGGACCTTAAAACCCATAGAAGGAACCCCAAAGTCCTCCCAAGACCCCTCTGAAACTTCTCTGCGCCCCTCCTACCACAATGAGGGACCCCAAAAGACATAGAGGGGACCTCAAAGCTCCCTCAGAACCCTCCCAAACCCCAATGCCCCCCTCCTGCAGCAACTGGGGACCCTAAAACCCATAGAGGGGACCCCAAAAGACATAGAAGGGACCCCAAATCCCCCCAGGACCCCTCCCAAACCTCACAGCCCCCCCTGCAGCCAGAACTGGGGACCCCAAAACTCATACAGAGGACCCCAAGACACCCCCCCGGACCCTCCATTACCATCTCAGGGGAGTTGGGGAAGCGTCCGAGGCGCGCCACGACGTCGAGGCGCTGGATGCGGGCCCAGACGCGGGGGTCGGGGGCCGGGGGGGGGCCCAGCAGTGGGTGGATGAACCCCCGGTAGACAAGTGAGACGTCAGCATCGCCGCTGGGCCCCAGCGTCACCGTGGTGCTGCGCACGATCGAGACCTGGGGGGCAGCTGGGACCCCCCACAGCCTGGACCCCACAATGTGTGTGGGGGGGGAGGGTTTGGAAAGAGGGGGGCACCCACCTTGTCGGGCTGCGAGTCGTTACGGGGGTGCTGGAAGGTGAGAAGGTGCAGCCCCGGTGGGAAATTGGCCGAGCGGCACTGGGCGAGCGCCGTCAGGAAGAGGGGGCGTGCACCCCACCAGCCGTGGGTGCCCGCGATCTGCCCCACGCGGCACCGGCTCTGCTCTGGGGTGGGGAAACAGTGGGGTCAGGGACCCACAGAGTCCCCCACCCCCCGCCACACTGTGGAGCCCCAGACCCTCCCCCCCATGGACCTCCAAATTCCCCCACAGACCCCCCAAAACCCTCATGGACCCCCAAACCCCACTTATTCATTTTGCAAAATCAAACCCTATAACCCCAAATGATTCCTCCCTCAACCCCTTATTCCCATTTGCCCCTTCCCCCCCCCCCCCCCCCCATTCCCTTTACTCCCCTCTGCCCCTTCGTCCCCATTTGCCTCCCAGCCCCCCTGTTTTTGTCCCGTCCCCCCCCATTGCCCCCCTCACCGGTGAGAGGCAGGCAAGTCTCATTCTGCACACACCAGCCCAGGGGTCCAGGGGCGCGGGGGGGGCCCGGCCCGGCCCCCCCAAAAACCAAGCAGGACTCACAGTCACTGAGGAGCCGCGCGAGCCCCAGGCACCCCCCAGGGCACTGGGGAGGGACAAGGGGTTACAGACCCCCCCAAAATAGAGCAGGGACCCCACACACACACAGCCCCAGGCAACCCCCAGGGCACTGGGGAGGGACAAGGGGTTACAGACCCCCCCAAAATAGAGCAGGGACCCCACACACACAGCCCCAGGCACCCCCCAGGGCACTGGGGAGGGACAAGGGGTTACAGACCCCCCCAAAATAGAGCAGGGACCCCACACACACAGCCCCAGGCACCCCCTGAAGCACTGGGGGGGGATGACAAGGAGCTAGAGACCACTGTCCCCGTCCTCCCCAAACACAGCAAAGAACCCCTGGGGCACTGCGAGGGGGACACAACGGGTTACAGACACCTACCCCCCCAAAACACGGCAGAGATCCCTCCAGCCTCAGGCAGCCCCCAGGACAGGGTGTTAGCTACCCCCAACCCAAAATGAAGGGGGCAGAGACATTCCCCCCACACACAACTTCCCAGCCCCCCCCGGCCCGCCCCCCTCACCGTGCTGTGGGGAGGGGGGCTCTGGCACCCCCCTGAGCACCAGGCGCACTGCGGGTCTTGGGTGCAGGTGCCCCTCTCGGCGTAGAGTGAGCAGAAATCCAGGTGATACTGGGGGGGGGAACAAAGAAATTAGACGGGGCCAGGACCCTCCCAGCCCCCCCACCCCGGGGCAACACAGGACCCAGGGACCCTGAAAAAGGACACAGGGACCCCAGGAGTGGGATAGGGGTCCCTAGGATGGGTTTGGGGGTCCCGGGGGGGGATTTTGGGTGTCGGGGGGATTTTGGGGCTCAGGGGGAGATATTCGGGGTGGGGAGTGGATTTTGGGGTCCCCAGGGTTAATTTTAGGGTCTGGGGGTGGATCTGGGGAGTCCTAGATGGCAAATTTGAGGGTCGGGGGGGGAGGGGGATTGGGATAATGGGGGCATTTTGGGTGTCGAGGGGGAATTTTTGGGGTCAGGGGTGGATTTTGAGAGTTGGGGGGATTTGGGGGTCCCCAGGGTTGATTTTATGAGCCGGGAGGGAATTTTGGGGGTCCAACAGGGCAAATTTCAGGGTCCTGGTGAGAGAACTTGGGCTCCTGGAGGGGGATTTTGGGTGTTAGGGTGGATTTGAGGAGTCTCAGGTGTGGATTTTGGGTTCTGGGGGGATTTTAGGGGTCCTGGGGGTGGATTTGGGGTCCGGGGGGAGATTTTAGGGGTCCTGGGGGTGGATTTTAGGTCCTGGGGGGGGGGATTCTGGGTCCTGCAGGGTACTTTGGGGGTCTCAGGGGTGGATTTTAGGGCTCGGTGGGGATTTAGGGTCCCCGGGGTGGATTTTGGAGGTGCTGGGGGTGGATTTTGGGGGTGCTGGGGGTGGATTTTGGGTCCTGAGGGGTGACTCACGTTCTGGGGGGGCACCTGGAGGACGAAGGCAGGCACCTTGTAGGCGAGCAGGTCACCACGGGGGACGCCGCCAAAGCCGCCGGCCACCAGCAGCACCGACCCCCCCAGTGCCCCCGCCACGTGGGCATAGCGCCCCGGCCCGGGGGGGGGCGGCGCGGGGCCTGAGGGGGGCGTGTCAGGGACCCCAAAACCCAGCACCCTAAACGCCCCCAGAAGCCCCAAACAACAAACCTCACACTCCCTGCCCTGGGACCCCAACTGCCACCTCAGGACAGCGTTACCCCGCTGTGGGGCAGCCCCCCATGTCCCCCCCCACCCCTCCGCTGTGGGGCAGCAACCCCATGTCCCCTCATTCCCCCCCGCTGTGGGGCAGCCCCCCACATCCCCTCATTCCCCAATGCCGTGGGGCTGCCCCCCATGTCCCCTCATTCCCCCCCGCTGTGGAGCAGCTCCCCCATGTCCCTCCCATGTCCCCCCCACCGTGGGGGAGCCCCCCCACATCCCCCTGATGTCTCCCCTGCTGTGGGGCAGCCCCCTCACGTCCTTCCCATGTCCCCCCCGCCGTGGGGCAGCCCCCTCACGTCCCTCCCATGTCCCCCCCGCCGTGGGACAGCCCCCTCACCGTGACCCCCGCCGTGGGGCAAGCGCGCATGGGGCACCCACTGGTGGCACCCCAAGTGGTAGAAAAAGATCTCCTCCTCGTAGCACTTCTCCTCGTGGTAGTGCGTGTGGACGTTGCCCCCTGACAAAACCGGGGCGGGGGGTCAGGGGGACCCCAAAACCCCAAGGGGAAGGGTGCCAACCCCCCAGCCCCCGCGGCACAGCCAGACCCCCGGGCACCCACAAAAACCACCCCAGGGGACCCCAAAATCCCCAGGGGGTCAGACTGGGGGAGCTCAAAGCACCCAGGGAGTAACCCCCCCACTCCCCAGGACTCCTAACACCTCCAGGGACCCCCAAAATCCACCCCGGGGGTGGCAAATGGGGAGGGGTCAAGGAGAAACTGAAGTGGGGGGGGGTCGGGACCCCTCAGAGACCCCCAAAACCTCCCCCATAATGACGGGTGGGGAGGGTCCTGGTAAGGGGAGTGAGGATCTGGGGGGATGCCAGGGGGTTCAAGGAGTCCTGGGGGGATTTACGGGGGTCCCAGAGGGCTTGAGGGGTCCTGAGGGGATTGGGGGAGGTGATTTTGGGGGGATGTTCCCCGGGTCTTTGAGCAGTCCAGGGAGGGTTTGGGGGGGGTCCCAGAGGGTTCGAGGGTTCCTGGGGGTGGTTTTGGGGGTGTGCCAGGGAGTTCAAGAGGGGGGTCTCAGGGGGTTTGAGTCGGGGGGGGGGGGGCTTAGGGGGAGGGGAGGGCAGAGGGGTTTGAGAGGTTCGGCGGGGGACTTGGTCCCCGGGGGGCTTGACGCGTCCTGGGGGGGGGTCCAGGGGTCCTGGGAGGGGGTCAGGTGGTCCTGGGTGGGTCCCTGGGGGGTTGGGGCGGGTTAAGGGGTGTTCCAGTGGGGCTAGGAAGGGTTTGGGGGTCCTGGGGGGTCTCAGTGGGTTTGAGGGGGTCTGAGAAGTGTCCCAGTGGGGTTAGAGAGGGTTTGGGAGTTCTGGGGGGGTCCCAGGGGGTTAGGGAGGGTTGGAGGGATCCCAAGGGGTTTGCGGGGGGTCCCAGGGTGTTGGGGGGGGTTGGAGGGGTCCCAGGGAGTTTGGGGTGTCCCAGGGGTTTAGGCGGGGTTCAGGGCGTGCCAGGGGTTTTGAGGGGGGTGCCAGGGGTTTTGAGGGGCTCCCACGTTCCCGGGGGGGGGCGGGGGGACCCTGCTCACCATACACCACCATGTAGTCGCCAATGACAGTGGCGGAGTGGAAGGCGCGTTCCCGCGGCCCCCCCGACCCCCGCAGCGCTGCCCAGTGCCGGCGCTCCACATGGAACAAGTCTGTGGTGTTGGAGCGGACACTGAACCTGGGGGGGCACGGGGGGGTTAAGGGGGGCACAGGACCCTCCCACGGCCACAGAGCCCACAGACCCCCCAGCTTCATGCCCCCCAATCCTATGACTCCTCCCAGCCCCTATGACCCCCCCCAAACCCCCCCAGGACCCTTGAACCCTCTGGAACCCCCCTGAACCACCCTAGGATCCCCCGAACCCTCAGGACCCTCCGAACCCCCCAGGAGCCCCCCAAGCCTCCCCCCCCAGACCCCTCAAATCCCCCGTGACCCCTCCCAGGGCCCCTTGAGCCACCTGGGACCCCCAAGCTCCCCCCAGGACCCCTCCAACCACCTGACATCCCCCCGCAACCCCACCCTCCAGACTCCTCGAACCCCCCTCCCCAGACCCCTCAAACCCCCCAGGACCCCCTCCTGGACCCCTCAAACCCCCTGGGGCCCCCCATCAAACCCCTCCCGGACCCCTCAATCCCCCAGGCCCCCCCCCTCAGGCCCCATGAACCCCTCCAGTCCTCCACCAATGCCCTGCCACCCCCGTAGCCCCCCCCAAACACCATGCAACCACCCCCCGACGCCCCCCTCAGCCCCCCGGCCCCCCCGTACCGGGCAGTGGAGGGTCGGTGCCCCCCGTAGACCAGGAGGGTGCGGGAGGAGGGGTGGAACACCATGGAGTGCCCGGCGGCGGCGGGGGGCTTCCCCCCCCAGGGCAGGACGCGCTCCCAGCCCCCCCCCGGCAGCCGCAGCCGGAACAGCTGCGACGAGAACACATCCTCGGCCGTGCGGCCTGGAGGGGGCACGGGGGTGGTCAGGGCACCCCAAAACTCCCCCCTGCATCTTCAGCAATCCCCTGCACCCCCAGAGCCCCCCAAACCCCACAGCCCCCACCCCTGGCAGCCGCAGCGGGAACAGCTGGCGTGGGGTGGAAAAGAGGAGACCAGGACACCCCAACTCCCCCTGCACCCCCAGAGCCCCCCCCCGCACCCCCCAAACGCCCCCCAGCCCGCTCGTGCACCCCTCAGAGACTCCCGTCACCCCAAATTCCCCCCTCAGAGCCCCCTTGTACCCCCCTCAGCATCAGCCACACCAAATGCCCCCATGCACTCCCCCAGAGCCCCCACGTACCCCTCAACCCCCTCACCCCAACCCCCCCAGCACCTCTGTGCCCCACCAAAGCTCCCCTCTCCTTCTAACTCCCCTCAGCCCCCCATGTTCCCCCTCAGAGCCCCCCAGCCCCAAACCTCTCCAGTCCCCCATCAGAGCCCCCCCCTCATATCCAACCCTCCCTCATTCACCCCACGCACCCCCCCAAGGCCCCCTTCACCCCCAAACCCCCCCAGCACCCCTAAATCCCTCTGTACCTTCTTTGCCTCCCCCCAGGCCCCCCCTCTGCTCCCTCAAACCCTCTCCTAAACCCCCCCAGCCCCCACTCAGAGACCCCCAGCACCCCCAAGCCCCCTCCCCGAGCCCCCTTAGGCCTCCTGTGCCCCCCCCAGAGCCCCTCCAGCTCCCCCAAAGCCCCCTCTCACCCCCAAAGCCCCCCGTACCCCCCCCATCTCCCCTCCACGCCCCCCCCCACACCTCCGAAGACGTAGAGCCAGTCCTCATCCACTATGGTGGCGGCGTGGGCAGCCAACCCGGGGGGGCGCGTGGGGCCCGGGGGGTGCAGCTCCCGCCAGCCCCCCTCGAGGGGCTCCAGCACCCACAAGTCGTGGGCCAGAGCCCCCCCCGCAAGCTCCCCCCCCATCAGCACCAGTGCCTGGCGCCAGCGCAGCGCCACGTGCGAGTGCCGGGGGGCCTGGGGGGGACAAAGAGGGTTGGGGGGGCACTGGGAGAGGGAAAGAGGGTTGGGGGGGGCACTGGGAGAGAGAAAGAGGGTTGGGGGGCACTGGGAGAGGGAAAGAGGGTTGGGGGGGGCACTGGGAGAGGGTTGGGGGGGCACTGGGAGAGGGAAAGACGGTTGGGGGGGGCACTGGGAAGTCCCAGCACAGCACCACATATGAGTGATGGGGGGCCTGGCGGGGAGGAAGGGGGCGGGGAGGAAGGGGACTGGGAAGGCACTGGGAGGGCGACAGAGGGTTGGGGGATCACTGGGGAGCACTGGGAGGGGAACAGAGGGTTAGGGGTCACTGGGGGTCACTGGAGAGTGCCACATGTGAGTCACGGGGGGTCTGGGCAGTGCACAGAGGGTTTGGGGGGGCACTGGGAGGCACTGGGATGGGGACAGAGCATTGGGGGGAGCACTGGGAGCATTGCGGGGGGCAGGGAGTTGAGGGGGCACTGAGGGCCATTGTGGGAGGGACAGAGGGTTAGGGGGCACTGGGGGCATTGGGGGGACACAGAGGGTTGGGGAGGCACTGAGGGGCATTGTGGAGCGACAGGGGGTTGGGGGGGTCACTGGGTGGTCCCTGGAGAGGTATTTTGGGTGGGATATTTTGGGGTCTCTCACGGAGGCCAAGGGGTTGGGGGGGTCACTGGGGGGTCCCTGGAGGGGTATTTTGGGTGGGATATTTTGGGGGGCTCTCACGGATTTCAGGCTCAGCTCCACACACAGCACATGGGGGGGAATTTAGAGGAGTTCTTTTGGGGGGAGTATTCTGGGGAGGCTGTTTTGTGAGGGTATTTGAGAGGACTGTTTTGGAAGCATATTTGGGAGAGTTATTTTGGGGGTGGTATCTTGGGGGGGCTCTCACCGGGGCCGGGCTC
Organism: Cuculus canorus; assembly: GCF_017976375.1. Lineage (NCBI taxonomy): Eukaryota > Metazoa > Chordata > Aves > Cuculiformes > Cuculidae > Cuculus > Cuculus canorus. The sequence continues at coordinate 79,013 of NC_071435.1, forward strand.
AGCTCCAGCTGTGTCCAGCGGTTGGTGGTGAAATTGTAAACCACGAGGTCGCCAAGTGCTCGGTTCAGATCCAGACCTGAGGGGGGGGGACACTCCAAAATCAGTGTCCTGGGCCACCCCCAAACCCCACAGCCCTCCCTACAGCCCCCCAGGACCCCTCATCCACCCCATGCCTGCCAAGATCCCAGCTCCTGCCCCCCGAAGATTTCATATCCCCACCCGAGCCCTCCAAGTACCCACAGCCCTCCACACACCCCAAGTTCCCAGAGCTCCTCCCAGAACCCCCCAAGATTCCACGTGCCCTCTCTGAGCCCCCTAAGATCCCGTATACCCCCACCGAGACCCCCAAAACCCTGAACCACCCTTCCCCAGCCCCCTAAGATCCCGCATCCCCCCAAATCCCTCCCCCAGCCACACATATTTTGGTCCTTCTGCCCCCCAATATCCCATATTCTGCCCCCAGAGCCCCCCAAGATTCCCCATCTCCTCTCTGAGCTCCCCAAGATCCCACATCCCCCTATATCCCCCCCACCCCCCAAGATCCTGTATTCTATCCCCAGAGCCCCCCAAGATGCCATATCCCCTCCATATCCACCCCCTCACCCCCCAACATCCCATTTTCTGCCCCCTGAGCCCCCCAGAACCCCACACCCTCTTCTCTGAGTCCCTCAAGATCCCATATTATGCCCCCTGGGCCCCCCAAGACCCCATATCCCCTCCCTGCCCCCCAAGAACCCATATTTTGCCCCCAGAGCCCACCAAGATCCCACACCCCCTCTCTGAGCCCCCCCAAGACCCCTCGTACCCCCAAAGACATAGAACCCCCCGGTGTGGGGCAGCACAGCGCCGGCAGCAGCCACACGGGGGGTGAAGTCGGGGTCCCCCTCGCTGACGTTGTACCAGCGGCCGCCCCCCCCGGTTCTCGCCCAGCGCCAGGTCGCAGGCGCGGCCCAGGAACCCCGGGCGGCACTCGCAGCGCCCCGAAACCTGGTGGGGGAACTGGGGTTCAGGGACTGGGGGAACTGGGAGGTTGCCCCAGGAAACCCAGGCAGCACTCACAGCCCCCCGAAACCTGGGGGAACTGGGGGAATTGGGTTCTTTGGGGTCCCCTGTTGCCGCCCAAGTTGAGCCCCCCCCATCTTCGGGGTCCCCTCTCCCACCTGGCTGCAGGCACCGCCGTGGGGCTGGCAGGCTGTGGGGCAGGGGGGGTGGGCACAGGCGGGGCCCCCCCATCCGGGGTCGCAGTGGCAGCGGCCGTGGGAGTCACAGCGCCCGCGCCCCGAGCACCCCCCAGGGCAGAGCGAGGCCCGGAACGAGGCGTTGAACCCCAACAGGTTGTAGTTGGCGTCGCTGAAGAGGTGCAGCAGCATCTGTGGGGCAGGAGAGGTCAGGGGGGCACCCCACGGCTGCCCCACAGCCACCCCATGTCCGCCCTCGCACCCCAGAATTTGAACAGATTGTAGTTTGCATCGCTGAAGAAGTGCAGCAGCATCCGTGGGGCAGTGAGGCAACCCGTGCCCCATAGCTGCCCCATAGTACCCCATAACCCCCTATAACCCAAGAAAGGTGGAGTTGACACGGTTGCAAGAAGTGAAGCAGCATCTGTGGGGCAGGAGAGGTCGGGGGGGCACCCCACGGCTGCCCCACAGCCACCCCATAGCCGCCCTCACGGCCCAGAACCCCAACAGGTTGTAGTTTGTGTCGCTGAACAGGTGCATCAGCACCTGTGGGGCAGGACAGGTCAGGGGGCGCCCCACGGCTGCCCCATAGCTGCCCTCGTGCCCCATGACTCCCCTGGGGGGGTGTTGGCATCACTGCAAGAAACACAGCAGTATCTGTGAGGCATGAAGACGACCTGTGCCCCATAGCTGCCCCATAGCACCCAATAACCCAAACACGGTGAAGTCGATATGGCTGCAAGAGGTGCAGCAGCATCTGTGGGGCGGGGGGCGCAGGGGGTACCGCACAGTTGCCCCATAGCCACCTTCACGCCCCACAACCCCAACAGCACAGGGTCGGCATCACTGTAAGAAATGCACCAGCATCCGTGGGGCAGGGAGGCAACCTGTGCCCCATAGCTGCCCCACGACCACCCCACGGTTACCCCACAGCCCCCCCACTGCCCAGCTTCACTCTGCACCCCATGGCCGGCCTACAGCTCCCCCCTCAACCTCATGTACCCCCTACCCCCTGGCTGCCCCCTAGCCGCCCCATAGCGCCCCACCTTGCCCGAGGCGGCCTCCAGTGGGGGGGGCAGGGCACTGCCGCTGAGGCTGGCGAGCAGGGGGGCGCGGGGGGAGCCCCCGTCGTACACGAACAGGTAATCGTACGTGCACTCCGTGTCCATGAAGGTGAACGTCAGCAGCAGCCGGTGCCGTGGGCTGGGGGCTGCGGGAAGGAGGTCGGGGGGGGCGTGAGGGGCAGAGGGGGGGCTCAGGGGGGTCCTGGGGGCTGCAGGAAGGAGGTCGGGGGGGGCGTGAGGGGCAGAGGGGGGGCTCAGGGGGGTCCTGGGGGGGCTGGGGGCTGTAGGAAGGAGGTCAGGGGGGGCATGAGGGGCAGAGGGGGGGCTCAGGGGGGTCCTGGGGGGGCTGGGGGCTGCGGGAAGGAGGTCGAGGGGGCGTGAGGGGCAGAGGGGGGGCTCAGGGGGGTCCGGGGGGGGCTGGGGGCTGTAGGAAGGAGGTCAGGGGGGGCATGAGGGGCAGAGGGGGGGCTCAGGGGGGTCCTGGGGGGGCTGGGGGCTGCGGGAAGGAGGTCGAGGGGGCGTGAGGGGCAGAGGGGGGGCTCAGGGGGGTCCGGTGGGGGGCTGGGGACTGCGGGAAGGGGGTCGGGGGGTCGTGAGGAGCAAAGGAGGTCTCAGGGTGCCCTATGGGGGTCTCAGGGCACTCTAGGGTTTTGGGGTGCCCCACCTTCCAGCAGCCACTCGCAGTTGCCGTTCACCGAGTAGTTGCCAGGGCCGTCGGTGACGAAGCCGGAGTCGCCACGCAGCACCCGCCGCCGTCCCGCGCAGTCCCCTGCGCCCACGCCGCGCAGCCACAGCACCCACAGCACCCACAGCGCGGGGGGGGCCATGGTGGGGGGGCTGCGGGATGGGGAGGGTCAGGGGGACCCCAAACCACAGGGACCCTCAGGGATCCTCCAACCTGCAGGAACCCCCCAGCCCCATGGATTCTATAGGCCCCCCCAGCCCCTATGGGTTCTATAGAGCCCTCCCAACCACCATGGATTCTATAGGGCCCCCCAACCTCTATGGATGCTATAAGGTCCCCTCAGCCCCTATAGATGCTATAGCCTCCCCTTCTCAGCCCCTATGGGTCCTAAAGCCCCCCTTCCAGCCCCGTGGATACTACAGGTACCCCATCAGCCCCCATGGATGCTATATGGGTCTCTGGGTGCCCTGAGAGGAGCCCCCATGGATGCTATACGGCCCCTCCTCCCAGCCCCATGGATGCTATAGCCCACCCCCTGCCCCCAGCCCCTATTGTTCTATAGGCGCCTCCCCAGCCCCACGGACACTATAGCCCGGCCCCCAGCCCCATGGACGCTATAGGGACCCCCCGCCCACATGGATACTATAGGACTATAGGGCCCGCCCACATGGATACTATAGGACTATAGGGCCCGCCCCCCCTCCAGATCCACTGGGGCCCTATTGACTCGCTCTGGCTCCTATAGACCCGCTGTGAGACCCTATACACCCGCTGTGGTCCCTATGAACTCGCTACGGGCCCTTGTAGACCCGCTATGGCCCCTATAGACCCGCTGTGGGCCGCTCTGGGCCCTATAGACCCGCTACGGCCCCTATAGACCCGCTCACCCGCCCAGCGGCTCCTCAAGCGCAGGCGGACCGCGGCGCCCGGGGCAGCGAGACGACAGTCCAGAGCGGCGGCGCCGGGGAGCAGACAGGCGTGGGAGCAGAGCGGCAGAGGGCGGACTGCAGAGCCCGGGGCAGAGAGACGAGCGACCAGAGCGGCGTAGCAGGCAGCTAGAGTCGCCGAGGTGGGGGGGCCGGCGGGGGGCCGGAGCAGCGAGATGAGTGGGCAGAGCGGCGCTGCTGGCGGAGCAGCGAGCGGAGCAGGCGGGCCAGAGCGTCGCCCGGTGGGCCGAGCGCCCCCGGGCGGTAACGCCGCGTCACGTGGAAACACCAGAAATCGCTTTATTTTGGCACAAATCGTTCCCGCCAAAAAGGGGGGGGGGGGGACCCTGGGGGCCCCATAGGCGGAAAAGGGGTCCCTGTGGGGTGGGGCTGAAGTCCTTGCGAGGCAGATTTGGGGTGAAGTGGGGCTGATTTGGGAGTCCCACTGCGGGGGTGTGTGGGGGGGTCTCTGTGGGGCGGAGATGAGGCTCCATGGGGCAGGGATTGGGGGTCCCCGTGGGTCTGGATGTGAGGTGAAATGAGGGAGATTTGGGGGTCCCATAGGGTGGATCTGGGGTCTCCATGGGGCAAGGTTTGAGGGTTCCTGTGGGTCTGGATTTGGAGTGTCCTCATGAGGCAGATTTGGGGTTCCTGTGGGGCAGATTTGGGGTGCAATGGGGCAGATTCAGCCCCCCCAGTTTGGTGTCTCCGTGAGGCAGGATTCGGGATCCGCATGGAGCCAATTTGGGGTGCAATGGGGCAGATTTGGGGTCTCCGTGGGGTGGATCTGGGGTGCAATGGGGCAGATTTGGGGTCCCCACCCAGTTTGGTTCCCACATGTGGCAGATTCGGGATGCAGTTGGGCAGATGGAGGGTCCCCACTCAATTTGGGGTGCAATGGGGCAGATTTGGGGTCCCCGTGGGGGCAGATTTGGGGTGCGATGGGTCTGTTTTCAGGGTACCCCTAGCTGGGGGGCTACGCGCGAGCTCCCCCCGTGTGGACGCTGAAATACTCGGTGTAGGGGGGGGCCGGAGGGGCACGGGGCTGCGGGGGGGGCGGCTGCTCCTTGGGGGGAGCACAGGGCCCCCCAAAATCCGTTGTGGTCACCAAGGGCCCCGGGGGGGGCACCTCCTCCTCCCCGCGCTTCCGCACCTGTGGGGGGGGAGCAAGGTTGGGGGAGGGGGGCTCTGGGGTTTGGGGCCCCCCCTGCAATCCCCTTCCCAGCTTTGGGCTTTGCCCCCCCTGGTTTTAGTGTCTCCCCTCCCAGTTTTAGGGTCCCCCCCGTTTTGGGGTTGCCCCCCTGTTTTAGAGTTCTCCCATTTTTGGGGTGTCTCCCCTGGTTTTAGGGTCTCCCCCTGGCTTTGGGATTCCCCCCCCCCTCAATTTTGGGGGGTCCCACCTATTTTGCCCACCACAGCTTTGGGGTTATTCCCATGTGTTGGGATCCCCCCCCCCGTGTTTTGTGTCCCCTCCTCCATTTTGGGATCCCCCCCTCCACTTTGGGGGTCCCTCTTTGGTTTTGGGGGTCCCCTGTGTTTTGGGTCCCGCCCCCTTCATTTTGGGATTCCCCCCCATGCTTTGGGTTCCCCCCCATGTTTCAGAATTCCTCCCCCATTCTTTAAGGTCCCCCCCCATATTTTGGGGTTCCCCCCTGTTTTGGGGGTCTCACGTGGGGGGGGGCGATGTCGAAGAGCTCGGTGAAGTTGGGGACAGAGTCGCTGATGAAGGCGACATTGCCGTAGCCGTGGCGGGGGGGAGGTGGCAGTTTTTGGGGTTCCCCAGGGCCCCCCCCGGCCGAGCCGATCTGTGCCGTCCGCACGTGGAACGGGAAGTTCTTGTTGGCGGCCGAGGGGCGCGTCATCACCTGGGGGGGGCGAGTTGGGGCGACCCGCCCCCGAGGTCAGTTTGGGGGTGCCTCCCCCAGGGGTGAGGGTTTGGGGTGCCCCCATGGGCGGAAAAATTTGAGGGTGCCCCCCCGGAGGTCAGGGTTTGGGGGTTCATTGGGGGGGGGGGTGTCAGGTTTGAGGGTGACCTGGGAGAGGGTCAGGTTTTAGGGTGCCCTGGGAGTCAGGTTTAGGGTTTTGGGGTGCCCGGGGGTGTGTGTGTGTGAGGGTTTAAGTTTGGGGGTGCTGGAGGAGAGTCAGGGTTTGGGGGTTCCATAGGGGGCAGGTTTTTGGGTACCCTCCAGGGGCCCATGTTTTGGGGCTCCTTGGGGGGTGTGTGTGTGTCAGGTTTTGGGGTGCCTCTGCTGACCAGGAAGACATTGTGGGCATACATATGGGTCCCCAGTTGGATCCCAGTTTGGGGGTTCCTGGGCCGGTTGTGTGTGTCATGTTTTGGGGTTCCCGGGGTGGGGGGTGGGGGGGTCAGGTTTGGGGGTCCCCCGGGGGGGGTGTTAGGGTACCCCTGCTCACCAGGAAGACGCCGTGGGCGTACAGGTGGGTCCCCAGTTGGATCCCGTTCACCAGTTTCTCCCGCGCCCACTTGGGGATCCCGAAGTTGGCAGCGAGCGCCGTGACCGGCACCGCAAAGAACCTGAGGGGACACACGTGTCCAGGTGTGTTCAGGCATGTCATGGCATGTTTGGGCATGTCAAAGCATGTTCAGGTGTGCCATGGCGTGTTTAGGCATGTCAAAGCAGGTGTGCCACGGTGTGTTTAGGCATGCTAACATGTGTTGTGGTATGTCTAAGCGTGTTGAAGCACGTTGTGGTATCTCGAGGTGTGGCTTCTCGAGGCGTGTTGAGGTGTGTCAGAGCACATCACGGTCTGTTGTGGCGTGTCGAGGTGTGTCGTGGCGTGTCGAGGCATGTCAGGGCACATCACGGTCTGTTGTGGCGTGTCGAGGTGTGTTGTGGCGTGTCGAGGCATGTCAGGGCACATCACAGTCTGTCGTGGCGTGTCGAGACACGTCGTGGCGCGTTGTGGCACGTCAACGCCTGTCGTGCGTGTCGAGGCACGTTGAGGTGCATCGACGCATGTCGTGGTGTGTCGAGGCGTACTGCGCCCCCTTGAGGTGCATTGCGGCACGTTCAGGCGTGTTTAGGCGTGTTTTAGGCATGTTTTAGGCATGTTCTGGCTCACCAGAGCGAGTAGGCGGCAAAGAAGGGCAGGTAGAACGGCTGCTTCTCGGGGACGCGCTTAAGCGTGAGCAGCACGGCGGCGCAGAACCAGAGGAAGGCGAGCGCCTGCAGCGCGATCAGCCCGTAGCCCGCCGGCGACTCGTACGTGTACAGCACCCGCGCCGGGTCAAAGAACTGAGGGGGCACAGCATCAGCCCCCAAAACACCCCCCCCCCATAATAATCCCTTTAGGGGGAAAATGAGCCCCTCAACCCCAAAATAATCCCCTTTAGGGGGAAAGAATGGAGTTGTCCAACCCCAAAATACCCCCATTGGGGGGAAAGAAATGAGCCCCCCCCAAAAATACTGAGCCTCCCCACAAAATAACCCCCCATAGGGTTAAAGAAGTGATCCCCCCCCCCGAAATACCCCCCTGCAGAGGGAAAAAATTGAGACCCCCAACCCCAAAATACCCCCTTAGAGGGAAAGAACTGAGCCCCCCCCAAAAAATACTGAGCCCTCCCAAAAAAACACCTCCCTTAGGGGTAAAGAAATGAGCCCCCTCCCCAAAATACACCCCTGGGGAACAAAGAACCCCCAAATGCCCCCTTTAGGTGTAAAGAAATGAGCCCCCCAAGGGTCAGGGGGGGATTTGAGGGTGTCAGGGAGGGTCTGGGGGCTCGGGGGGGGCTGATGGGATTGGGGGAGGTCTGGGGGGATCAGAAGGGTTTGGGGGGGTCCCACCTCGGCCTCGTAGGTGAGCAGCGCGACGTGGGCGATGCCGTAGAGCGTGATGTAAACCGAGAGCCGCACTGAGCCCCCCGCGCTGATGCGGCCCCTGGGGGGGCAGGCACAGCTGCCCCATGGCTGCCCCATAGCCGCCCCACAGCCACCCCTGTGCCCCATAGCTGACCCACAGCCACCCCTGTGCCCCATAGCTGACCCACGGCCACTCCACAGCCACCCCTGTGCCCCATAGCTGACCCACGGCCACTCCACAGCCACCCCTGTGCCCCATAGCTGACCCACGGCCACTCCACGGCCACCCCTGTGCCCCATAGCCGACCCACGGCCACTCCACAGCCACCCCTGTGCCCCATAGCTGCCCCACGGCCACCCCACGGGTGTCTGCTGTGCCCCACAGCCACCCCACGGACACCCCTGTGCCCCATGGCTGCCCCACAGAAACCCCATGGGAGCCCCTCTGCCCCATAGCCGCTCCACAGCCACCCCTTGTGCCCCATAGCTGCCCCACAGCCACCCCTTGTGCCCCATAGCTGCCCAACGGCGACCTCTGTGCCCTATAACAGCCCCACAGCCACCCCATGGCAGCCCTACAGCTGTTCCCTGTGCCCCACAGCCACCCCTCAGCCTGGCTCGGCTGCCCCATAGCTGCCCCCCAACTGCCCCCCGGGCGCACCTGGTGACAGTGAAGCCCTTGCCGAGCAGGATGAGCATGAGGAGGAAGATGAGGAAGCTGACGGAGAAGAGCAGCTTGGCTGGGGGGAGAGGGGGGCTCACACAAGCACCAGGGCTGGGACTCCCGTGCACCCCCACGCCTCGCACGAGGAGCCCCACGTGCATCCCTGTGCGTCGCACGAGGACTCGTGCAACCTCCATGCATCACCACGCCTCACACAAGGAGCCCCACGTGCATCCCTGTGCGTCACACAAGGACTCGTGCAACCTCCATGCATCACCACACCTCACACAAGGAGCCCCACGTGCATCCCTGTGTGTCGCACGAGGACTTGTGCCCCCTGTGTGTCACATGCAGGGCTGTGCGACTCCCATGCATCCCCACGCATCGCACGAGGAGCTCCATGTGCCTCGCATAAGGACTCATGCAACCCCTGTGCATCGCACGAGGACTTTGTGCCCCCCCACCCCCCCCTCGTGCATCGCACGAGACCGCACACGCACCCAGGACCTTGAGGCTGGCGCTGCCAACGCCATCGCTCGCGTAGCGACCCCAGTGGACGCAGCCCAGGAGGAGGCTCAGCACTGGGGGGAGCGTGAGGGGGGGGCGCACCCCCAGATCCATCCCCTGGACCCCTAAACCCCCCCCAGACCCCAAACTGACCCCCAAATCCACCCCCTGGACCCCCAAACCCCTCCAGACCCCCAATACCCCCTCACAGACCCCCAAATCCACCTCCAGACCCTCAACCCCCCCTCCCAGACCCCCAAATCCACCTCCAGACCCTCAACCCCCCCCAGACCCCCAAATCCACCCCCAGACCCCCCCCAAACCCCCTCCCAGACCCCCCCAAAATCCACCCCAGACCCCCATATCCACCCCCAGACCCCCTGAAATCCCCCAAGCCCCTGAAATCCCTCTCCCAGGCCCCCAAATCCACCCTCAGACCCCCCCCAAACCCCTTGTCAGTCCCCCAAATCCACCCCTGCGCCCCCCCCCAGCCCCCCCAAATCCCCACGACCCCCCCCTCACCCTCCACCCCTGCAGCCGCCATGAACATCTTGTAGGTGGTGTGCAGCAGCTGCCGCCCCTTCAGCAGATCTGGGGGGTCAGAGGGGGTCAGAGACACCCACCCCGGGGTCCCCCCCCGGACCCCCCCCCCCCCCCCCCAGCCCCCCAACTTACAGCCGAAGTAGCAGGAGATGAGGAAGATGAGGGTGAAGATGAGGAGGAAGGTGATGTCGGTCTCAAGGATGCCTGGGGCGGGGGAAGGGGGGGGGGTCAGAGGCTGCGTGACCCCCACAGGAGCCCCCAAAGAGGGACAGGACACCTCCTCCATGCACTCCCACATAGTGGCCCCCCAAAATACCCCCCCCACACATATTGCAGCCCCCCCTACCCTCCTGCCCCCCCAAATCCTGCCCCAGCCCCCCCAACCCCCCGCACCCCCAAACCCCACTCCAAGTCCCCCCAATCCCCCCTCCCAGCCCCCCAAATCCACCCCCAGACCCCTTAAAACCCCCTTGCCCCACCCCCCGGACTCTCAAATCCACTCCCAGAGCCCCCCCAAACCCCTCCCAGCCCCCCAAATCCACCCCAGACCCCTCAAATCCCCCTCCCAGGACCCCAAATCCTCCTCCCCTGCCCCTCACACCCCCCTTGCCCCCCAAATCCCCCTCCCCGCCCCCTCCTCACCGAACTCGTCGGCCGAGAAGTGCCGCGTCCAGAAGGATTGTCCATTGGTGAGCACCATCTCGTACTCCAGCTCCAAACCATCGCCCTGGGAGGGGGGACTTGGGGGGGTCAGGGGGGTTCCCCGAGGTTGGGGGGGGTGGTACCCAGGGTGACAGGGGGGGCACTCACCCCACATTTGCTGAGAGCCACATACCACCAGCGCTCGCGCACCGAGCGGAAGCTGCGACCGCTGCTGCAGCTCAGGTACCGCACCGAGTCCTGCAGCAGCACCTGGGGGGCGAAGGGGGGGGGCGCTCAGAGCACCCCAAAACCCCCCTGGCACCCCGAAACCCCCCCGGCCCCCCCTCTTTCCCCATACCTGGCACCCCGACCAGGCGTACTGGGTGGTGAGGTTGATGACCTGGTTGTTCTCGGGGCGCAGCACAGACTCCTTGGCCAGGCAGTCCTTGGGGGGGGGGACGGGGGGGACACCCCTCAGAGCCCCCCAAAACCAACAACCTCCCCCCCCCGGCATAGGCAAGGACCCCCGACACCAATAACGCCCCCAGACCCCCTATAACCCCTGAAAGCCCCATAGTCCCCCAGCCCCAAATACTCTCCAGCCCCTGATGCACCCCAATCCCTGCAGCCCCCCAACCCCTCCAGCCCCCAATAACCCCCCGAGACCCCCAATAACCTCCCCAGATCCCCATACTCCCCCAGCCCCAAATACCCCCCAGCCCTTAATGCACTCCAATTCCTGCAGCCCCCCTCAACTCCCCCGAGCCCCTCAGACTCCCAACAACCCCCCCGATCCCCTATAACCCCCCGATCCCTATAACCCCCCCGATCCCCTATAACCCCCCCGATCCCCTATAACCCCCCAATCACTATAACCCCCCCGATCTCCTATAACCCCCCCAATCCCCTATAACACCCCCATAACCCCTGAGACCCCCGTACCCCTCCCAGCCTCAAACACCCCCCAGCCCCCAACGCACCCCAATTTCCTCCAACCCCCACCAGCTCCTCCAGATCCTTTTGACACCCCCCCCAGAACCCCCTTGACCCCCACCTTGTCGTCCCTCTTGTAGACCGCAGGCCACTGCGAGGCATCGTCAAAGTAGAGCAGAATGTTCTCACAGCACTTGGCCTGGGGGGGGCCGGGGGGAGGTCATTGGGGGCGGGGGGGGCATGAACCCCAAAACCGCCCCCCGGAGGGCTGAGCCCCCCCCACCCCTCCTCACCTCGGGGTATCGGAAGTGGAAATCGAGGCGCCCGTAGTCCGAGAGGAAGCAGAAGCGGGTGAGGAAAACCCAGTCCTGTGGGCAAAGGGGGGGTGAGGGGGGGCCACGCAGCCGGGACCCCCCCCTGCTCTGACCCCTCCCACCCCACTGATGGGGATCTCAGTGTCTGGGAGACCCCCCGCCCCCAGAGGACCTGGGACACCCCCAAACTCCTTCCCCCCAACCCCCCAGGGACCCCCGCAGCCCCGAAGGGACCCCCAGAGCCCACTCATTGCCCCCCAGTGACCCCACAGCTCCCCAGGGAACTCCCTTATACCTCAAGGACCCCCAGGACTCCCACACCCCCTCATTGCCCTCTAGGGACCCCCAGAAACCCCCCCCCAATTACTCCCAGTGACCCCCACGGCCCCCTTTGGGACCCCCACACCCCGCATTGCCCCTCACAGCCCCTCAGGGCCCCCACCCAGGACCCCCATTGCCCCCCAGGGACCCAGAGCCCCCCACGGACCCCACTGCACCTCAAGGACCCCACACTGCCCATTACCCCCAGCCCCCAGGAATCCCTCCCACATCATTGCCCCCCAGGGACCCCACAGCTCCGTAGGGACCCCAGTTGCCCCCCATTGCCCCCCATTGCCTCCCCTTCACCCCCCCACCCCCAGGGGTCCCAGCTGAGTTTGGACCTGGAGCCCCCAAGGGGGAGCACATGGGGAGGGAGGGGTCTTGGGGGGGGGGCATCCCCCCTCCCAGCCACCCCCTGCATCCCCACCGTTGTCATGGCAACGGCCCTGCTCCCGGTTTCCAAGGCAACGACCAAGGTGGGAGAGAAGGGAAATTGGGACCCCCCAGAGCCCCCCCGCGCCCCCCCAAGAGAAAAGGGGGGGGAGGGGGGGCGAATGAAGGGGAGTCAGAGTGCAAATCGGGGCGGGGGGGGGGATTCAGTGGATCCTGGGAGTTCCCGGTGCAAATCGGGGGGGGATGCAAAAAGGGGGGCTCAGTACATCCTAGGGGGGTCCCGATGCAAATCGGGGGGGGGTGTCAGTGCAAATTGGAGGGAGGGAACTGCAAATGGGGTCCAAATGCATCCCGGGGGGGGGGGGGGTCCAAGTGCTAATGGGGTGCATGCGGGGGTGAGAGGGTGTCAGTGTATCCGGGGGGGGGTACCGGTGCAGACAGGGTCCGGTTTTATAGCGAGGGGGGAGTCCCGGGGGGGGGTCCCCGTGCAATCCGGGGGGTCGGTGCATGGAGGGGGGGTTCCATTGCATCCCCCGAGGGGATCCCCGTGCAACCAGGGTGGGTCCCGGTGCATCTGGACGGGTGTCAGCGCGAATTGGAGGGGCGCGGGAAGCTGCAAATGGGGTTCCAGGGCATTCTGGGGGGGGTGTCCCGTGGCATCCGGGGGGGGGGGGTCCCGGTGCATCCCGGGCGGAGGGGTCTCTGTCCACCCTGGTGCATCCCGGGAGGGTCCGAGTGCAAATGGGGTCTCGTGGGATTCGGAGAGGGGAGCTCTCGGTGCACCCGCGGGGGGGTCAGTGCACGCTGGGGGGGCTCCCGGTGCATCCTGGGGGGGGGCTCAGTGCATCCGGGCAGCTCCCGGTGCACGCGGTGGGGGGGCTCAGTGCACCCGGGGGGGTCCCGTTTTATGCCGGGGGGGTGGTCGATGCATGCCGGGGGCGCTCAGTGCACCCGGGGGGGTCCCGTTTCATGCCGGGGGGGTGGTCGATGCATCCCGGGGGGGGTCAGTGCCCGCGGGGAGGTCCCGTTTCATGCCGGGGGGGGCTCAGTGCACCCGGGGGGGTCCCGTTTCATGCCGGGGGGGGGGGGGCTGTCGGCACCCCCGCTCACCTCCTTGGTGCTGATGCGGCCCCGCACGTACTTGGCGCTGCCGCCCGCGGGCAGCAGCAGCAGCAGGTGCAGCAGCTGCAGCGCCGGGACCCCCCCCCCGAGTCGTCCCCCCTCTGCCCGCAGCCCCGGCCCCATCGCCCCGGCCCCGCGGCGGCGGGCGAGGACACGCCCCCTCAGGCCACGCCCACAACGGCTGAGGACACGCCCCTTGTGAATGGCCGCGCCCCCGCAAATGACCGCGCACCTCAGACCACGCCTCTCTTCCAGGTGGCCACGCCCCCGCGTTAGGCCGCCACTTCATAGGCCACACCTCCCTCGATAAAGGCCACGCCCCCCGCGTCGAGAGCGCCAGGGCCGCCCCTAGCGCAATAGCCACGCCCACACGAGTGGCCACGCCCCCATCCCTGACTACTGCCCAGTGAATACTGTGCAAGGCAGGATTTTCCGCCAGTATAGCTCAGTATAACCCAGTAAAGCTAAGTGTAACCTGGCAGCATCCACACCCCCCAGAGCTCTCTCCCCCAGTAAAACCCAGTACACCACACAATAACCCAGTAGAACCCAGCCCCCTTGCACCACAGAGCTTTCTTCCAGTATAACCCAGTACGCCCCCGCATGACAGAGCTCTCCCTCCCAGTATAACCCAGTACAACCCACTATAACCCAGCCTCCACACACCCCAGAGCTCTCTCCCCCAGTAAAACCCAGTACACCACACAATAACCCAGTAGAACCCAGCCCCCTTGCACCACAAAGCTCTCCCTCCCAGTACAATCCAGTATAATCCAGCCCCCCTGGACCACAGTGCTCTCCCTCCCAGTGTAACCCAGTATAATGCAGCATAACTCAGCTCTTCCCTGCACAACAGAGCTCTCCCTCCCAGTATAACCCAATACAACCCACTATAACCCAGCCCCCACACACCACAGAGCACCCCCTCCCAGTAGAACCCAGTATAACCCAACTCCTCTGTACCACAAAGCTTTCTCTCAGCATAGCCCAGTACGGCCCAGTATGAACCAGTACGGTGAAGCACAGTCCAGTACACTGCAGCAGAACCCAGTATAACCCAGTAGGGTCCAGTACAACCCAGTACCTGCCCCCCTCTCCGCTGTTGGGGGAACCAAAACCTGGGGGGGGGGGGGGGGAAGGAGAAGCGAGAGCAGCACATGGTGGGGTGTGGGGTGTCCTGGGGAGGGGTGAGGGGGGTCTGGGGGGGCCCTGGAGATTCATGGGGGCGTCCCCCTACTCCAAGTGCTCTGCTGGCCCTGTGCCCGGGGAGGGGACCCCAATGTGGGACCCTTTCCCCGTCCCCTCCATGTCACCAAGGGGGGGGGGGCAGCAATGATGCAAACTCCCCCCCAAACACACACAGTTCCCCTTTTCGCTCCAGAAACGGCGGAAAACGGCTAAAAAGGCAGCAGCGGGACAGATGGTGAGGGGGGGGGCACTCAAAGAGGGGGGACCCAAAAGGGGGGGACCCAAAGTGGGGGGGACCCAAAAGGGGGGGGCACCCAAAGAGGGGGGACCCAAAGGGAGGGGGGGATCCAAAGGGGGGGTACCCAGAGGGAGAGGGGACCCAAAGGGGGGGGTACCCAGAGGGGGGACGGGGACCCAAAGAGAGGGGGGCACCAAAAGGGGGGGACCCAAAGGGAGGGGTACCGGGGGGGGGGGATCAAAAGGAGGGGGGGGACCCAGAGGGAGGGGGGGGGACCCAAAGGGAGGGGTACCCGGGGGGGGTACCCAGAGGGGGGGGGACCCAAAGAGAGGGGGACCTCGGGGGGAGGACACAAAGAGGGGCAGAGGGGGACTCTGAAGAGGGAGAGGGCACCTCAAAGGGGGGAGGGAGAGGGACCCGAAAGAGGGGGGACTCCAAAAAGTAAGGGACACTGGGGGAGAGAGGGACCCCAAAAGGGGGGGACACCCCAGCGGAGGGGGGAACACACCAAAGAAGGGGACCCAAAAGAGAGGGGAGACACTGTGGTGGGGCAGAGGGACCCCAAAGGGTTGGATTCTAAAGGGGGGGACCCCAAGGAGGGGGGGACCCCAGAAAGGGGAGGGAAGGAACCCAAAGGGTTGGATTCTAAAGGAGGGGACCCCAAGGAGGGAAGGACCACAAAGGGTTGGATTCTAAAGGAGGGGACCCCAAGGAGGGGGCAGAGGGCCCCTACAGCTGCAGGGGGGTCCGTGTCCCCCCCATTGTGGCGCCCCCCTCTCCCGCAGTGCCCCCGGCTGTGGCGCAGGATGCGCCCCCCATGGCTGCTGCTGTTGCTGTGGGCACTGCCGGCGGTTCGGCCCTACGGCTTCCGCAACTGCATCCAATCGCCATGGGACGCGGGGCTGTTCCGCTGCGTCCAGCGCTTCGTGGACTCGGTGGGCGCCGCCGTGGCCGATTTGCCGCCGGCCGCCACCGCCCTCAACCTCTCGCACAACGCCGTGGCCCGCGTGCCACCCGCCGCCTTCGCCCACCTGCCACGCCTGCGCTCCCTCGACGTGGCCTACAACCACCTGGACACCGTGGCGCCCGGGGCTTTTGCCGGGCTGGCGGCGCTCGCCACGCTGGATTTGTCCCACAACCGCTTGGCCGCGCTGAGTGAAGGCAGCTTCGCTGGGCTGGAAGCACTGGTCAAGCTGGATTTGGCCCACAACCGCCTGGCCGCGTTGGCCACCGGCGCCCTCGCCGGGCTGGGCAACCTATCGGCGCTGCGGCTGGACCGCAACCCGCTGGCCGTCGTGTCTCCGGACGCCCTGGTGCCGCTCGCCAACCTGAGCCGCCTGTCGCTGCGGCGCTGCCGTTTGCCCACCCTGGGGCCGGTGGTGGTGGCCGTGCGGCCGCTGCGGCGCCTGCAGCTCCTGGACCTCTGCGGCAACCGGGTGTCTGCGCTGGGGCCGACGCCGGCGCTGCCGCCGGCGCTGCGCGTGCTGCGGCTCTGCAACAACTCGCTGGGCTCGCTGGCCGGTGCAGAGCGGGGGCTGGCGGCCACGCTGCGCGTCCTCGACCTCTCCTACAACAACATCTCGGCCGCCGAGCCCTTCGCCCGTCTCAACCTGCGCAACCTCAGCCGCCTGCACGTGGCCGGCAACCCCCTCAACGTCTCCCAGCTGCTGCGGGTCTCCGACGTGCAGCCGCGCAGCCTGGATTTGTCCGGGCTGCGCTTGGAGCTGGTGGTGCTGGATGAGCTCTGCCGACTCTTGGGGCGTTCTGCGCTGCGGCAGCTGCAGCTGCACCGCAATGGCCTGCGGACGCTGCCGGAGGGAGCGCTGGCTGCCTGCCCGCCTGCCCGCACCCTGGATCTCTCCAGGAACCGGCTGCAGCGGCTGGACTGTGTGGGGCGGCTGCTGCGGCCGGAGCAGCAGCAGGCGCTGCAGGAGGTGGTGGTGGAACACAACCTGCTGCGGTCGCTGCCCTCGTGCCAGGAGGCGCCGACGCTGCCGCAGCTGCACAATGTCTCACTCCGCTTCAACCGCATCCTGGTGGTGGGGCCGCATGCCTTTGCTGACGCGCCGCGGCTGCGGGTGCTGCGCCTCAACATCAACGGTCTGGCGTGCTTGAACCGGGATGCGCTGCGGGGGCTGACGGAGCTGCGGGAGCTGCGCCTGGACAACAACCTCCTGACTGACCTCTACCCTGGCGCCTTCGGCGACCTCGGCCAGCTGCGCAGCCTCAACCTGCGCAACAACCGCGTCTCCGTCCTCTTCTCCGGCGCCTTCGCGGGGCTGGCGCAGCTGGAGACCTTGGATTTGGGGGGCAACAACCTGCGGCACTTGGGGGCTGCGGCGCTGCGAGGGCTGGGGAGGCTGCGACGCCTCTACCTGGACCGCAACCGGCTGCAGGAAGTGAGCGCCGAGGCGTTCCGCCCGGTCCAGGCATCGCTGGGCGTGCTGGACCTCAGTGCCAACAACCTGCGGTTCATCACTCAGCGCCCGCGGCAACGCCCGCCCTTCCGGCGCCTGCGGCATCTCTACGACCTGAAGCTGCAGGCGCAGCAGCCCTACGGGCTCCGCATCATCCCACACGGCTTCTTCCAGGGCCTGAACGCGCTGCGCTCCCTCTACCTGGCACAGAACTGGCTCCTGGCCGTCTCCGCCGACGCATTTGATGACCTGGCTGAGCTGCGCTACCTGACGTTGGCTGACTGCAGCGGCGGCATGGGCGACCTCCCCGCCGGCGTCTTCAAGAACCTGAGCAACCTACGCATCCTGGACTTGGAGAACGCAGGGCTGCGCAGCCTGGGCACCGAGGTGTTCGGCAACCTGAGCCGGCTGGAGCGGCTGCGGCTGGGCAAGAACGAGCTGCGCACGCTGGACCCGCAGCTGGACGGCCGCCTGCCCGCCCTGCGCTACCTGGACCTGCGCAAGTGCCCGCTGAGCTGCGCCTGCACCAACGCGTGGCTGCCGGGCTGGCTGGGCCGCGGTCGCGTGCAGGTCGTCTACCTGTACAACTACAGCTGCGGCGGCAGCGGGCCGCCCGCCTACCTGCACGCCTTCGACACACGCGTCTGCTTCCTGGACGTGGGGCTCTACCTGTTTGCCGGCACGGCGCCGGCAGTGGTGCTGCTGCTGGCGCTGCCACTGCTCTACCACCGTGCCTACTGGCGGCTGCGCTACCACCTGTACCTGCTGCGCGCCTGGGTGAACGGGCACTGGCGGCGCGAGGAGCGCCGTTACGCCTACGACAGCTTCGTCTCCTACAACTCGGCCGACGAGGGTTGGGTGCTGGGCGAGTTGGTGCCGGAGCTAGAAGGCGCTTCCCTGCGCCTCTGCCTGCACCACCGCGACTTCAGCCCCGGCAAAGCCATCGTGGACAACATCGTGGACGCCATCTACAACAGCCGCAAGACGGTGTGCGTGCTGAGCCGCAGCTACCTGCGCAGCGAGTGGTGCTCGCTGGAGATCCAGCTTGCCAGCTACCGCCTCTTCGACGAGCTGCGCGACGTCCTGGTCCTCATCTTCCTCGAGGCCATTCCCGACGCCGAGCTCTCCGCTTACCACCGCATGCGCCGCGTGCTGCTCAAACGAACCTACCTGCGGTGGCCGCCTGAGCCGCCGGCGCAGCGGCTCTTCTGGGCCAAGCTGAAACGTGCCCTGCGCAGCGGCTACGCCGATGGCGAGGAGGAGGAGGAGGAGAAGGAAGGCTCCAGGGAAGGCTCCGAGCTGCCCTAGTGCAGCTCCTGCCACCCCAGGACACCCCACAGCAGTTTTTGGCTCCGAGAGACAGGGAGCAACCCCAGAAAGGGCTTTTTTCACCCTGAAACGCCAGTCGTGCTTCCCTCTGTGGCTGCGCCCGACCCCGAACCCACAGCTCCTCTCACTGCGGGGCAACCAGGGGAGTTTGGGGGCTCCCAGAGGGAACGGTAACACAGCAGTTGGGAGAAACAGCCTTTATTGAGCCACGGGGTGTCCCTGCACCCCAAAAAGCGACCCCCCCCCCCAGTAGAGCCCAGCAGAAGGGGTGCCCCCACACCCCAAAAAGTGACCACCCCTCAGTACAGCCCAGCAAACGGGGTGCCCCTCGCACCCCAAAAAGCAACTCCCCACTCCGGTACAGCCCAGCAAAAGCGACCTCCACCCCCCGGTACAGCCCGGCAAAGGGGGTGCCCCCTGCACCCCAAAAAGCGACCGCCACTCAGTACAGCCCTGCGCAGGAGCAGCTCCAGCTCTCGGGACGGGGCACAGGTGAGCGATTGCGCTCCGGCACCTCCGCAGCAGCAAAGCCAGCGAGGGGCAGGTGTTGCGGTGCCCGCAGCCAGCCCGGCTCCCCCAGGCCCCACCGGCGCCCCGGCTCCGGTGCAGCCCAATGCTCCTCTCGCCCACGGTGCCGGCAGCTTTCCGGGGCTGCCCTGTGTTCCAGTGGCGGCGGCCAGCGGCACCCACCGGGGCTCGGGGGTGCCAGCGGCTGCCTGGGGTGGTGGGAGATGTGCCGGAGCATGTCACATCGCATCGGATCATTACGGAGCACGTCGTGCCGGATTGGGTCATTCCGGAGCTCGTCGTGCCACATCAGATTGTTCCAGAGCATGTCGTGCTGCATCGGGTCACTCTGGAGAACCTCGCGCCGCATCAGGTCGCTCTGGAGCACATCATACTGCATCGGATCATTCTGGAGCACATCATGCCGCAGTGGATCATTCCGGAGTGTGTCATACCGCAGTGGATCACCCTGCAGCACGCTGGGCGGGACCGGATCATGCCGGAGTGGGTCGTGCCGCCGTGGGTTGTGCCAGAACAGATCGTGCTGCACCGGATCATTGCGTAGCGGGTTGTGCCACAGCGGATCACGCCACTCCGGGTCGTTCCAGAGCAAGTTGCGCTGCTGCGCCAGATCGTGCTGTACCGGATCATTCCAGAGCGAGTCATGCCGCGCGGGATCGTTGTGGACCAGGTCGTGCTGGCTTGTGTTGTGCTGCAGCAGGTGGTGGTGGCGGCAGCATGGCACACGGCGCTTGGCACGCAGCCAGCCTGGCACGAGCCGCTGCGAAGCCTCGGGGGGCTCCAGGTTGGCCTCACGGCGCAGCTCCGGGCACCGGGGAGCAACTGTGGTGGTGCCGGCGCGTCGGGCTGTCCGGTGCTGCCGTGGCGCGAGTGGGCTGAAGGCCGGGGGGGCGATGGGTGGCCGGTGGCTCCAGCTGCAGCCCTCGCCGGCATCATCGCAGGAGGGACACCCACAGGTACAGCTGGTGGGGACGTGGGCGAGCGGGGAGCTGGGCAGGGTGCCCCCATGCCGGCAGCGATCCCCCCACTCCGGCGTCGCCACACGGGGTTGGAAAAGTGGCGCTGGGTGCGTGTCATCCTCCTCGGCCGAGGTCCAGGAGAAGGGGCTCTGCAGGAAGAGCGGCTCTAGAACCACCCCGAGCCCCCCCCGGCCAATAAACCCCCCCCCCCATGTCCCCGACTCACCTCCCGCTCCTTTCCGTCACCGCCAAAAATGGGGCTGGGGGTGTCCAGCCGGGTGGCGCAGGGGGGAGTCTGTGGGAGGAGAGGGGGGTGCAGGGAGAGGGACCCTCGTTTTGTGGAGGGGGAGCCTAAAATGGGGAGAAGGGACCCCCAAGACGGGAGAAGAGGGACCCCAAAAAGGGGAGGAAGAGACCCCAGAGAGAGGGGCAACAGGGACTGGAAAGAAGGAGAGGGAGAGGGACCCCAAAACCAGGGGAAAGGGACCCCAAAGAAGGAGAAAAGGACCCCAAAGGGGGGGAAAGGACCTCAAAGGAGGGGGAGAGGGACCCCAAAGTGGGGGGTGAGGGAACCCAAAACCAGAGGAGTGCGACCCCAAAGAGGGGAAAAAGGACCCCAAAGGGGAGGAGAGGGACCCCAAAAACAGTGAAGAGAGAGCAAAACCCCAAAGAGGGAGGAAAAGGACCACAAAAGAGGAAGAGGAAAAGGACCCCAAAGAGGGGGTAGTGGGACCCCCAAAACAGGGGAGTGGGACTCCAAGGAGGGGGATAAGGATTCCAAAGGGGGGAAAGGACCCCAAAGTGAGGGGAACTCAAAGAGGGGTGAACAGGGCCCCAAAGTGTGTGTGTGTGGAGGGAGGAACCCCGCAGAGGGGTTTTTGGGTTGCTCACCCTCTCCATGATGACTCGCAGGGGGCCGGGGGTGCCACTGAAGGGGGGAGTCGTGTCCCAGCTCTGTTTATGCCCCCCAAAATCGACCTGCTCCGGCTCTGGCTCGGGGGTGCGGGGCCTCCAGCCACCTGCGAAGGGACACCACGGCTGAGATTTGGGGAGCAGGGGCAGGAACCCCCCCACTCCCCATTGGTGCCGTGGGGTACTGTACCCGGGGACGCAGCCTCTGCGCCCTGATTCCGGTGAGCCAGGAGGAAGGTGAGGTCCAGCGGGATGCGGTGTCGCTGCAGCAGGGCACTCAGGATGCTCCGACGTCGCTCGTCCACCAGATCGCGGCCCGGGAAAGCGGGAATGCGCCCCAAAATCATGCTGAGTTGTGTGGCCAGGTCCCGCAGGGACGGCAGCGATGGGACCCCTGTCTCCTCCAGGTTTCGGGGGACTTCGGGGGGGCTCAGCGGTGGCTGCTCGGCAGCAGGGCCGCCTCCCTCGAGCTGCGGGACGAGAGTTTCGCTGCAGGGAGCCGCATCCTGCCCAGAGCTCAGGAGCCGCTCGACGTCAACGGATTTCACCTCGTGGTTGAACATGCCGCGGTGCTGGCACAGCCGCTTCTGGGTGATGACCACAGTTTTGGGGGCCGGGAGGGGGCTGCGGGGGGGGTGGCCGCCCCACAGCGAGGGCAGCCTGTGGGGAGGGGCGCCAGCCCTCCGACACCCTGACACCAGCCGCTTTTGGCCAAATTTGGCCATGTCGCGTTCCCGTTTGGTTTTTCGGCGCTTGACGCGGCCGGGGATGGGGTCTGGGGGGCAAGGGCTCTGCCGGGCGGGGGGAACCCCCACATTTCTGGGGTGCCCCCTGGTTCTGCCATCCCCTCTGCCACCGCGGTGGCTCATGGCACCAACACCAGCCTGGAAAAGGCAAAAAAAAAAAGGGAGATTTTGAACAAAGGGTAGGGTTTTGGACACCCAGTGAATGAGGACCCCTCCAGCATCTCCAAGGCCCCCTAAGGACCTTTATGTCCCCACCAGGACCCCCAATGATCCACAGGACCCTCATTTCCACCTCACACCCCTGGTACTCCTGGAACCCCCTCAGGGGCTCCCCTAATATCCCCCACACCCCTTCAGAGGCTCAAATTTCCCCCCGTCAATCCACTCCTCAGACCCTTATTTCCTCCTCAGGACCCTCATGTCCACCCCAAGGCCCCCTGTTTCCCCCTCAGGACCCCCATCTCCACCCCGAGGCCCCCCATTTACCCCTCAGACTCTCCCTGGGCCCGCAAATCCACCTCAAGAGCCCTCATTTTGATTCTAATTCCACCTAGGACCTCCATTTCCCCCTCAGACACCCAAATTTACCTCAAGGACCCCGATTTTGCTTCAGATCTACCCTTGGAACACCCCCCACTTTCCTCTCAGACCCCCTCCAGGACCCTTTCCTCTTCAGACCCCCCATCCCCCCAGGCTCCCTCTAATTCACTCCTCGCTCCCTCCCAGGACCCCCAAGTGTCCTTTGAGGACCTCCATTTCCCCCTCATTCGCCCCCATCTCCCCTCCAACCCCCCCGACCGCCATTTCTCCCCTCACCCCCCACAAGACCCCCAAGTCCCCTTTGATGACCCCCATTTCACTCTCTGAACCACAGCATTTTACCCCTCAGGACACCCATCTTCCCCCTCAAGACCCCCCCATTTCCCCCTCATTCCCTCCCCCCTGGATCCCCAATTCCCCCCCAGGACCTCCATCTCCTCCCCTGCACCTCCTTTTACCCCTCATTGACCCCCATTTTCCTCTCATTTTCCCCATTTCCCCCTCACTGCCTCCCTTCCCTCTTCCCCCCCCCACCTCCAAAGGACTCCCCTCCCGCCCCGGGGTGAGGGCGGGGGAAGGACGGGGACGGGGACGCGCGCGCACCCCTCGCGCCTCGTCCGTTATGGAGCCGCCTCGCGCGCGCCCCGACAGGTTTTTGCGCGCTCCGCGACGATTGGTTCAGCCCCTCCCGGCGTACGGCGCTGATTGGCTGGAGCAGGCCAATGGGCGGGGCTTGAGGGCTTGCGCGCGGATTGGCTCAGCCCCCCTCCCGGAGCACGGCGCTGGTTGGCGGGAGCGGGTCTGAGGGGCGGGGCTTGAGGGCTGCGCGCGGATTGGTTCCGCCCCGCCCAGCGCCGGCACTATTGGCTGAGTGCGGGCAAGGGGCGGGTCGTGCGCTTTGGCCCAAGGATATGGGGTTGCGGGGGGGGGGGGCAGGAGTTTAAGGGTGCAGGAGCTCGAGTTTGGGGACCAGGGGGCTCAGAGATTTGTGAGCCCGGTGTCTGGGGGTGCAGGGGCTCTAGGGTTTGAGGGCTCAGGGATTAGGAGCTCAAGGAGTTGGGGGGTGCAGGAGCTCAGGGATTTAGGGTTTGTGGGCTCCGAGGTTTGGGGGTGCACGGGCTCAACGGTTCAAGGTTTAGGGGCTCTGGGTTTTGGGGCTCAGGGATACGGGGGGGACACAGAAGCAACGGGGTGCTTTGCACTCCTCATCTTTATTGGGGTGTGCAGCAAGCGAGCCTCGTGCTAATGAAGCAAAGCTGGTGAGGGGGGGGGCAAGGCTGGGAGGACCCCCCAAACCACTCAGGGCTTTTCCAGCTGGGGGGTGTGTGTGTGATGCTGGGGGGCCCCCAACCTCTCAGGGCTTTTTCAGCTTGGGGTGGGGGGTGATGCTGGGGGGCCCCCCAACCTCTCAGGGCTTTTTCAGCTTGGGGTGGGGGGTGATGCTGGGGGGCCCCTAAACCCCTCAGGGCTTTTCCAGCTTGGGGGGGGGGGTGATGCTGGGGGCCCCCTAAACCCCTCAGGGCTTTTCCACCTTGGGGGGGGGGGGTGATGCTGGGGGCCCCCTAAACCCCTCAGGGCTTTTCCAGCTGGGCGTCCACGGCGTGGAGGCTGCCCACGTCCTGGTAGGTGGGCTGCAACCCCTTTGAGATGTCCTCGTACATGGAGCACTCGTCCAGATTCAAGCCCTGGGGGGGGGAAAGTGGGGCAGAAGAGGAGGGGTCAGGGTCGGGGGGGTAGGGGGTGACCCCCTCCCCTGTCCCCCAAGTGGGGTCCCCTCTCACCTCGTACAGATTCTCCTCTTCCAAGGCACTCTTCTTCGTTTGCAGCAGCCGCTCGTTGGCCCAGCGCTTCTGCGGCCGTGGGGGCAGTGTTAGGAGTTGGGGGGGCACCCCAAGACACCCCTCCCCCCCCAGTGATGCCATCCACCCCCTTACCTTGAACAGGAGAAAGAGGCTCGGCCCCACGGTGCAGAGCAGGAGCAGGATGCCCTCGGCCGTGATGATGCGGTTCTTGGTGGCCTCGTTGATGTTGAGGAACGGCACGGAGACGGGATCTGCAGCGGCGATGAGATGGGGGAGTCATCGCGATGGGGGGACACGTGGATAGGGGGGTTGAGGCACCCCAAGGTGGGCTACAGAGGTGGCAGACAGCTTGGGATGAGGATTCCGAGCTGGAGAACCCATTTGTTGGGAGGTTGGAGGCCATGTGGCGATGGGGAACCACCAACGTGGTATGGAGATACATGGATTTTGGGGGGCACCCCAAGCTGTGGGACAGACGGGGCACCCCGGCACTCACCATGCACCCGCAGGAAGGTGCCGCAGGACTGCGCGGCGTTGCCGCCAGCCTCCACGCGGCAATAGTAGAGCCCACTGTCAGCATGCGCCAGGCGCACGAAGGTGAGGACCACAGCACCGTCCTCGTGCCGCAGCAGCCGCCCGGCGCCGTCGGCCTCCACCAGGGCTCGGGGGTGGCTACAGTTGCCGCGGGGGCAAACCTGATACCAGTTGGCCCGGGCGTGCGGCGGCGCCTGGAAGCGGCACTCGAGGCTCAGATGGTCCCCGACGGTGCCCACGCGTGACGTGGGGCCCGGTTCCACCTTGACGCCCCCATGGCCGCAGCGTGCCGACGCGCTGCCGTTGCTCTCCACCGTCACCGGCGTCACGGCCATGCGTGATGGCGGAACCGTGCAGGCGGCGCCGCGGCACGCGGGCAGCGAGCACCAACAGCCTGTGGGCAGCCAATGGGGTCACCAGGCAACCCCCGAAACCAACCAAAGCCACCCCAAAACCCAGACGAACCCACCCAAACCCCCCAAAACCCACCCAAGCTCACCTCAAACCCACCCAAAACCCCTCAAACCCATCCAAACCCCAAACAAACCCACCCAAAGCTCCCCCAAGCTCACCTCAAATGCACCCGAACTCCCCAAACCCATCCGGACCCCAAACAAACCCACCCAAAGCTCCCCCAAAACCACCTCAAACCCACCCAAAATGCCTCAAACCCCCCAAACTTGCCTCAAACCCACCCAATGCTCCTCCAAAATCCACCCAAAAGCCCCCCGAAAACCACCCCAAAACCCACCTAAGACTCCCCAAACTCACCTCAAATGCACCCGAACTCCCCAAACCCATCCGGACCCCAAACAAACCCACCCAAAGCTCCCCCAAACCCACCTCAAACCCACTCAAAGCTCCCCCAGACCACCCAATGCTCCCCCAGACCACCCAATGCCCCTCCAAAATCCACCCAAACGCCCCCGAAAACCACCCCAAAACCCACCTAAAACTCCCCAAACTCACCAACCCCCCCCCAAACCCACCCAAAAGCCCCTCCAAAGTCCCCCCGACACCCCCCCAGGTTTCGGTTCCTCTGGCGGACACTGTTGGCAGGAAGCACTGGGGCAAAACCAAGCTGTTTTGGGGTCTCCAGGAATCGCCGGCAAATGGGGGGATAGCTGATTTTTGGGGTGCTGCTCTCCCCCCCCCACCAGCCCAATTTGGGGGTCAGCGCTGCTGTGGGGCTGGCCCCCCAAGTCCTCGTGCGCCCGTGGGACCCCCCCCCTCGAGACCCACACATTTGCACCTCGAGACCCCCACAAATGAGGGAGCTCCTACCTGGGAGGAGGCAGAGGAGGAGGGGGAGCGGGGCGCCGCGTTTTTGGGGAGCCCCCACCATGGCACTGCCACCACCCCGGGCTGCGGCGCAGGAGATGCGCCCCAGCGCTCCACGCATGCCTCTAGGGGGGTCTGCATGGGAGGGGCGCTGCGCCCCAGGGGGACCCCTGGGAATTGGGGGGCAGGAGTTGGGGGGCAGGGCTCAGGGGTTTGGGGCTCAGTGTTACAGAGCACAGGGTTTGGGGGGGGCAGGGCTTGGTGTTTTGGGGTGTAGAGCTCAGTGGTTTGAGGCTCAGGTTTTGGGGTGCAGGGCTCAGGGGTTGAGGTGTAGGTTGCAGGGGTTGGTGTGCGGGGGTTGGTGTTTTGGGGTGCACAGCTCAGTGTTTCAGGGCTCAGGGTTTGGGGTGCAGAGCTCAGCAGTCTGGGAACTCAGGTTTTGGGGTGCAAGGTTTCAGGTGCTGGGTTTGAGGCTCAGGTTTTGGGGCGCAGCCCCCCCCCCCGGTCCAGCCTCCCCCACAGGAAGCTCGGATGCGGCTGATGCCCCACACGGTGATGGGGGAGCAGTGGGGCGGGGGGGGGCAGTGGGGCAGAGGGCTGCACCATGGGGCAGGGGTGCAGGGGGGCTGCAGTGGGGCAGGGGGCAGTGCCATGGGGCAGGGGTGCAGGGGGGCTGCAGTGGGGCAGGGGGCAGTGCCATGGGGCAGGGGTGCAGGGGGGCTGCAGTGGGGCAGGGGGCAGTGCCATGGGGCAGGGGTGCAGGGGGGCTGCAGTGGGGCAGGGGGCAGTGCCATGGGGCAGGGGTGCAGGGGGGCTGCAGTGGGGCAGGGGGCAGTGCCATGGGGCAGGGGTGCAGGGGGGCTGCAGTGGGGCAGGGGGCTGCGCCATGGGGCAGGGGTGCAGGGGGGCTGCAGTGGGGCAGGGGGCAGTGCCGTGGGGCAGGGGTGCAGGGGGGCTGCAGTGGGGCAGGGGGCAGTGCCATGGGGCAGGGGTGCAGGGGGGCTGCAGTGGGGCAGGGGGCTGCGCCATGGGGCAGGGGTGCAGGGGGGCTGCAGTGGGGCAGGGGGCAGTGCCATAGGGCAGGGGTGCAGGGGGGCTGCAGTGGGGCAGGGGGCAGTGCCATAGGGCAGGGGTGCAGGGGGGCTGCAGTGGGGCAGGGGGCAGTGCCATGGGGCAGGGCTCCCTCTGCCCCACAGCGCCATGGGGCAGGGGTGCAGGGGGGCTGCAGTGGGGCAGGGGGCAGTGCCATGGGGCAGGGCTCCCTCTGCCCCACAGCGCCATGGGGCAGGGCCGCGGGGGGGCCATGGACATCACTTCCTGCAGGAAGCCGCCCGCTCCCTTCTCACCCGCTTTGTGTTTCAGCCCGGGAGGCGCCTTTTCCGCCTGGGGGGGGACCCGGGGGGGGCACCCCAAAACCAGCCACACACCCCCCACACACACTGCCCCACGGCTGCCCCACACCTCCCGAGACGGGGAGTTGCCACATTTCCTGCACCCCAGATCCGCTCCACAGCTCGGAAGGAGGTAGGAAGGGGTGGTGGTGGGTTATTTTGGGGTGGGGGCCACCCCCAAAGTGCCCCCCCACTCCCTAGGGTGCAAGGGGGGGGTGTAAAATGGGACACACACCCCCCCGCCACAGGGGGGATCAGTGGGGCTCTTTGTGTGGGTCAGGAGCCCCTTTGAGAGCAGCCCCTACCCCCCTGCCCCGACCCTTTGAGGGGCCTGGGGAGAGGCCCCCCCTCCCAAAAACGGCTCCAAAATGGGGGGGGGGGGGCTGGGACTCCACAAACTCACCTCAGGGGTGTGTGGTGTCCCCCCCCGCCCAGTGACACCGTCTGAGGGGCAGCATGGAGCCTGAGGAAGGGTTTAACGGGGTAAGTACTGACCCCTCTCCCCCGCCCCCAAAAAAAAAAAAACCCTCTGGGGGGACCCCTGAGTGCCCCCCCCACCCCAAGTGTCCCCCTTTTTTCGTCCCACAGCCCCCCACGCCTGGCGCTCGCGCCGCTGTCGCCATCATCGGGGCTGAGGATGAGGACTTCGAGAACGACATCGAGCCAGTGAGCTGAGGGGGGGGGAACACACAAAGACAGGGTGGGGGGAGCCCCCAAAAGCTTGACACCCCCCCCCATTTTATGTGTGTCCCCCCAGAACCCCGAGGAGCAGAGCAGCCTCTTCCAGAGCCTGGAGCTGCTGCGGCAGCATCCCGCCTATCTCATGGCCTTCCTGCAACACGTCGTCCTCCAGTTCGACTCCTGCCCTGTGGTGAGGGACATGGGGGGGGTCCCCAGGGCTTGTGGAGAAGGGGGGGTACCCCTGGGGGGGGGGGGGGCAAGAAGCTGCACCCCCCAACTCGCTTCCAATAACCGCTTCTCTCTGTTCCCCCCTGGCCGCCGGCAGGGGATGGAGTTGAGGTAAAATATAGGGTGGGAGGGGGTCCAAGGGAGTGGGAGGGAGGGTTTTTTTTGGGGGGTGGGAGGTTTTTCTGGGGGGGGGGGGGTCTTGGTCCCCTCACCACCACCCCCCTCGCTGTCACCCCTCCCCAGCTCTGCTACCTGCATGTGGACATGCTGCGGCGCATGAACCCCAAAGAGGGCAAGAAGCAGTTCCTGGAGTTCTGCCACATGTTCCTGGACAAGGCGGGGGTGAGGACCCCCCCGGACCCCCCCAGGCCCCCTGTGCTCCCTACAGCCCCTCATAACCCCCCTGGACCCCCCTGGACCCCTACAGCCCCTCATAACCCCCCTGGACCCCTACAGATGCCCCATTAGCCCCCCAGACCCCCTGTACTCCCTACAGCCCCACATAAACCCCCTGGACCCCTACAAGACCCCCCCATAACCCCTTCAGACCCCCTGTACCCCTACAGCCACCCATAACCCCCCTGTACTAACCTGTACCCCTACAGACTCCTATAACCCCCCCATAACTCCCCCAGGTCCCCTCTACCCCTACAGATCCCTCATAACTCCCCCAGACCCCCTGTACCCCTACAGCCCCCTATAATCCCCCCAGGCCCCCTATAACCCTCCCATAACTCCCCCAGACCTCCTGTACCCCTATAGTCCCACATAACCCCCCTGGACCCCTACAGACCCCTCATAACCCCTTCAGACCCCCTGTACCCCTACAGACTCCCATAACCCCCCCATAAATCCCCCAGGCCCCCTCTACCCCTACAGATCCCCCATAACTCCCCCAGACCCCCTGTACCCCTACAGCTCCCTATAACCCTCCCATAAGCCCCCAGACCCCCTGTACCATTACAGATCCCCCATAACCCCCCCCTTAGACCCCCCATATCCGTCCCCAGCCCCCCCGTTCCCCCACAGATCCCTGTGATCCCCCCCAGCCTCTCTCAACCCCCCTAGCAGCCCCAACCCCCCCCCAGCTCCCCCCATTGCCCCCCCCCCCAACCCCCCCCTGTGTCCCCCCCAATCCCCCCAGCGCTCAGTGGGGTCCCCTTCATTGTCACCCCCCTCTCCGGCAGCTGCTGCGGGTGCCCGTCCCTCCCCACGTGCAGTTCGAGCTGGGTGAGCCAAACCCCTTTATCTTTCATTTTTGGGGGGGGGGGCACACAATGACAACCCTCCCTTGTGTCTGCACCCCCCCCTAGAGACCCCCTGACCCCCCTAGAGCCCCCCTATCCTTTTTATTTTGGGGGGGGCAGCCCTTCCTCTGCCGCCGCACCCAGCTGCGAGGGCGGAAGCTGCTGCGAAACCCCAGCCTTGGGGGGGAAGGGGGGGGAATGGGGGGGGGGGCATTGTCATGAAGGGGGGCACATTTGACATCCCCCCCCCAGACCGAACGCGCCCTGAGCTGCTGCCTGAGGAGCTGCAGCGGCGCTACCTGCAGGAGATCCAGGGGTGCCAGGAGCCCGAGATCAGCCGCCAGCTCGAGGACTTCAGGTGTGGGAGGGTCTGGGGGGGCTCGGGGGGGGGCAGGGAGTTGGGGGCCAAAGGGAATTGGGGGGTCACCAGGAGCCTGAGTTCACCCAGGAGCTCGAGGACTTTGAGAGGGTGGTCTGGGAGGGTCAAGGGGATTGTGGGGGCTGGGGGGGGCAAAGGATCTGAAGGATGGGGGGGCAAAAGAGATTGTGGGGGGGTCACCAGAAGCCTGGGATCACCAGGACTTTGGGGGGATCAGAGGGAATTAGGGGGGGCATGGAGGGGGGCTCAGGAGCTGGAGGCTGGGGGGATAGCAGGGTTGGGGGGGACTGGGGGGGCAGAGGGGATTGGAGGGTCAAAGGGTATTTGGGGGGCTGGGGGTGGTCAAAGGGAGTTGTGAGGACTGGGGGCGTTTGGGGGAGTCTGGGGGGGATCACAGCGCTGGCCCCACACCCCCAGGTTGAAGTGGCTGATGGGGATGATGCCGGGGGTCAGTGGGGTTTTTGGGGGGCTCAGAAGGATTTTGGGGGGCTCAGAGGGGTTTGGGGGGCTCAGAGGGGTTTGGGGGGGCTTGGAGGGGCTAATGGGGGTTTGGGGGGGGGCTCGGAGGGGATCAGGGGGCTCAGAGGAGTTCAAGGGGGTTCGCGGAGGCCTGAGGGGGGTCACAGGGTCATGTCCCTCCCCCAGGTTGAAGGAGCTGATGGAGATGACACTGGGGTTCAGAGGGGATTGGAGGGCTCAGAGGGGTTTTGAGGGGCTCAGAGGGGTTTGGGGGGACTCTGGGGAGCTCACAGGGTTGTGTCCCCCTCAGGTCAAAGCGGCTGATGGGGATGACACTGGGGTTCAGAGGGGATTGGGGGGTCTCAGAGGGGATTGGAGGGCTCAGAGGGGTTTTGAGGGGCTCAGAGGGGTTTGGGGGGGCTCTGGGGAGCTCACAGGGTTGTGTCCCCCTCAGGTCAAAGCGGCTGATGGGGATGACACTGGGGTTCAGAGGGGATTGGGGGGTCTCAGAGGGGATTGGAGGGCTCAGAGGGGTTTTGAGGGGCTCAGAGGGGTTTGGGGGGGCTCTGGGGAGCTCACAGGGTTGTGTCCCCCTCAGGTCAAAGCGGCTGATGGGGATGACGCCGGGCGAGCCCGAGCTGGCGGAGCTGGAGTCGTACCGCACGCGCGATCTCGGCATCCGCGACGCCAAAGAGCGGCAGCTGGCGGAAATCCTGCTCGCCCGCCTCGAGGAGATGCAGTGAGTGGGGCCCCCCCGGACCAGAGCGACACCCCAAAACCAGAGGGAGTCCCCCGGACCAGAGGGACCCCCCAAAACCAGAGGGAACCCCCCCGGACCAGAGGGACACCCCCAAAACCAGAGAGAACCCCCCAGACGAGAAGGACCCCCCAAAACCAGAGAGAACCCCCCCGGACCAGAGGGACACCCCCAAAACCAGAGGGAACCCCCCCGGACCAGAGGGACACCCTCAAATCCGGGACACCCCTAGATCTGGGAGCGCCCCCCATTAAATCTAAGACCCCCTCGGAACCTGGGATTCCCCTCGTAAGCCTGAGTGACCCCCCCCAAATCCAGGACCCCCCCTGCCAAAGCCACATCCCACCTTCCTCCCCCCCCCCAAGCTGGGGAGGGACACCCCCACTTCCCCCCCCTTTTCCTTCATCTCTCCCCTGGAGGGCTCGGGGAGAGGTGCGGATTTTGGGGTGAATCTGCCCTTTTCCCACAGCCTCACTATTTCTTCTGACGAGGAGAAAAGGTGAGAGCAGAGACGGGGGTTGGGGGGGGGGGGCGTGTGGCCCCCCCAGGGTGGGGGTGTGCCCCCCCCTCACCATTCTCCCCCCCCACCTCAGCTCTGCCATCTTCGGGGCCATCGTGGCCTACATGAAGCACTTGGGGGTCAAACCCAAGGGGGGGGACGGCAAAAAATCCCGGTCCAACTTCTTCCGCAAGAAGGTGAGGCCCCCACAGAACCCCCAAAACCCTGCTGACCCCCCCCCAAACCCTGCTGCCCCCCCCGGGACCTCCCAAACCCTGCTGAGCCCCCCAAACCCTGCTGAGCCCCCCAGACCCCTCCCCAAACTGTACTGAGCTCCCCTGGAGCCCCCCGTTCCCTGCTGGCCCCCCCAAACCCTGCTGACCCCTCCCATTCCTTTCTGACCCCCCAGACCCCCCCAAATCCTGCTGAACCCCCCCATTCCTTTCTGCCCCTCCCAAACCCTTCTGATTCCCCCAGAATCTGCTGCATCCTCCAGTCTTTGCTCCCCCCATTGCCCCCCCATTTCCCCGTCCCCATTTCCCCCCCAAACGAAGCTGCCCCCCCCCAATCGAAGCTGCCCCCCCCCAGATTTCGGGGGGCAAGAAGCCGGAGGAGCTGCCGGCGAAGGCGCGCAGGGGGTTCTCGCTGCCGGGGGCCGCGCTCTGGGGCCGAGACGCACACAGTAAGCGTGGGGGGGGTGACACGGGAATTGGGGGGGTGGGGGGCTTTCTGCCCCCCTCAACCCTCTCAGCACACCCCCCCCCCCCCCCCCGGATTTCTCCCTTGCAGACACAGATTTCAGGCAGAACAAAGGCCCCGAGGGCGAAGGTACCCCCGGACCCCCCCATAGCCCCCCCAGTAACACCCCCTCAAGGCTTCCCCCTGCATTGAACCCCCTCCTTGGACCCTCAACCCCATCAAACCCCTCCCATAGGTGACCCCCACCCCATTAAATGCCTCCTCTGTGCTCTCTCTTTCATTAACCACCCCCCATGCGGTGCCCCCCCCCCATTAAATGCCCCCCCAATGCACTCCCCCCATTAATCTCCCATCTATGAGCCCCCATCCCATTAAACGCCCCCCCACCCCATTAAATGCCCCCCATGCACTCCCCCCATTAATCTCCCACCTATGAGCCCCCATCCAATTAAATGCCCCCACCCCATTAAATGCCCCCCATGAACCCCCCATCCCATTAAATGCCCCCCCCGTGCCCCCACCACATTAACCTCCCCCTCGTGAGCCCTCCGACCCTTTTACCCCCCCCATGGGCCCCCCCATTCCCCCTCCCCGGTGCCCCCCATGCCCCCCCCCCCCCTTTAACCCCTTGTGCACTCTGGGGGGAACAGCGGGGGCCAGATTTTGGGGGGGAGATGAGCATTGTGCTGACCCCCCCCTCCCCCATTTCCTCCTCCCTCAGCTGAAAAGGCACCGAAGGGCCTGAGAACGGAGGGGGGGCCCCCACGGCCGCGGGGGGGGGCAGCCGGGACCCCCGACCCCCCTGGCACGGCTGTCACCATCAATGCCCCTTCGGGGGAGGGCACCGAGGGTGAGCCAGGTGAGGGGGGGGCGCGGGGTTTGAGGGGAGGGGGGTCGGGGTTGTGTGTGTCCCCCCCCACTCATTTTTATACCCCCCCCTCCAGGCTCGGAACCCTCAGAGCTGGGAGAGCCCCCCCCATCTCGCCCCCCCCCAGACCCCCCTGCGGGCGAAATGCACCCCCCGGAGGAGGGGGCTGAGAACGAGAGGTGAGGGGGGGCCCCATCCACCCTGCGACACCCCCCCCCCCAATTAACCCCCCCGATTAACCCACCCCCCCCGCCAATTAACCCCCTCCCAACCCTCTCTCTCCCCAGAAGACGGATCAGGTTGGTGCCCCTCCCTGAATCCCCCCCCCCATTCCCTGCATACCTGGGGGGGGGGGGTGTGGGCGCGACGGGGATTGGGGGGGCACTTAGAGCCCTCCCCCATGCAGTTAAGTACTGGGACCCCCCCTCAGCCCCACAGCCATGCTGGGGGGTGGGGGGTGGGGGGCACCCCTTGAACCCTCCATACCCCGCCTCGGGCTGCTGCATGGCTCTGTGCCCCCTCCCATTGCATGCATGGCCCCCCCCCCCCATTGTGTATATGCTCCCCTCGATCGAATGCATGCCCCCCCCCCGATTACATGCATGCTCCCCGCTGGGGTCTCACGCTGTTTCTCTCCCCCCCGTCCCCATCTGCATGCCTGCTCCCCCCCGCCCCGTGCTGTTCCTTCCATGCATCCTGCATCTCCTGCATCCCCCCACTTACCCCCCCATGCATCCTGCATCTCCTGCATCCCCCACTTACCCCCCATGCATCCTGCATCTCCTGCATCCCCCCACTTACCCCCCCCATGCATCCTGCATATCTGCATGCCTTATGTGTGTTGCACATGCATTTGTTTTGCATGTCCTGCATCTGCTGCATTGCTGTATTTGCTCCCTCGGCTTGACGTGTTTCCCCCCCCCCCCCCCGGCTTGGCGGTGCCCCCCCCCGCGTCGCATGCATCCCGTATGCCTGCATGCCCCATGCATCCTCTTGCCCGCTGCCTCCTCCCTGCCCATCTATCCCGCATCTCCCGGCTCCCCCTTGCACCCCGCCGGGTTTTGGGGTGCCCCCCCCCACCCCGCAGGCTCCCCGGGAGGTTGGGGCGCTCCGAGAGCCTGCGCGTGTCGGACCGGAGGCGCTCGCAGCGCACCAAAGCCAAGCAGCTGCGCTCCCGCAGCGACGTCGACCTGCAGGCGCCGCCGCGCCCCGAGCAAGGGCCCCCCCGTCGGCGCCCCACGTAGGTGGGGGCACCCCAAAAGCAGCCCGCCCCCCCTCTGCAAAGGAAGGGGTGGCAGGCCACCCCAAAATCAGCCCCTCCTAAAGCAGGCAGGAGTACTCCAGAAACAACCCCCCCCCAAAAAATACTCCCTTCAACCCCCCCGCCTCCCCAAGGACTGGAGGGGGTGCACCCCAAAAAACCGCACCCTTAAGATGGGGGGAGCACCCCAAGAAACACCCACCCGAAAAACAAACAGGGACTGGGGCGGCAACCCAAAAAAGCACCACCTGCAAGGACTAAGGGGGAGCACCCCAAAAACGCCCCTTAGGGAGTGAGGGGGCACCCCTAAAAAGACCCCCAAGGTGTGAGGGGGGGGGAAGCCCCCCAAATTCCCCCCACCAGGGTGTGTGTGGGGAGAGAAGGACCCCCCAAGTGCCCCATTGATGTTTGATGAGGTGGGAGCCCCCTTAAATCCAACCCCCCAAGGTGTGTGTGTGGAGGGGGACAGGACCCCCCAAATCCCTGCCCCCTCCCCAAAAGATGTGAGGGAGGGGGGTCCACATCCTCCCCAAGGCCCCCCCGCCCCCAAGGTCTGAGGGGAGGGTAAGGACCCCCCAGATCCCCGCCCTGAGGTCTGTGGTACCCCAAAAATCCTCCCCCCAGGTGTGAGGAGGGAGGAGCCCCCTCCTAATCCCCCCCAATTCCCCCCCCCCCAGGGTGTGTGGGGCCCCCAAATCACCCCCAATCCCTCCCCCAGGGTGTGTGGGGCCCTGAAATCACCCCCAATTCCCCCACCCCAGGGTGTGTGGGGCCCCCAAATCACCCTTAATTCCCCCCCGAGGGTGTGTGGGACACCCAAATGCCCCTCAGTTCCCTCCCAGGGGGTGGCGTCCCCCATTCCCCTGCAGAGCCGCTGACCCCCCCTGTTCCCGCAGCCTGGAGCCGGGGGGGCCGGGGGGGGGTGACCCCCCGCAGTCCTTTCTGCCTCCCCAGTCTGAGGAGACTGAGCCGCGCGTTGCGGAGCTGGAGCTGGAGCCGCCGGCGTGGCGGCAGCTCTGCGCCCCCGACGCACTCCTCAGGCTGAAGAAGAGTGAGATCAAGCGGCAAGAGGTCATCAACGGTGAGAGACCCCCTCCCGGCGACCCCTCCCTCGAGAAACCCCCCACCAGTCTGGGACCCCCCCCAGGACCCACCACCACCACCCTGGGACCCCCCCCAGGACACTGCCCCCCCAGCACCCTGGGACCACCTCCAGGACCCCCCCCCACCACCACCCTGGGACCCCCCCGCCCAGGACACCCTCCCCCCCAGCACCCTGGGACCCCCCCAGGACCCTGGGACACCCGTGTTGTCCCCAGACCCTCCAGACCTCCCCTCAGGACCTCACTCCCCCCTGGTCTCCCCACCCTCCACGTCCCAGGACCCGCCGGCTGCACCTCGGGACTCCCCTACCCCCTTTTCTGCCCTCTGGGACCCCCACCCTGATGCCCTTGGGCCCCCCCAGACTGCCCCTGACCCCCCCCATTCCCCTCCCAGAGCTGTTCCTGACGGAACACGCGCACGTGCGGATGCTGCGGGTGCTGCTGGAGCTCTTCTATCAGCCCATGCTGCGCGAGGGCTTCTTCGACGAGCAGGAGCTCGCCAACATCTTCCCCAGCCTCGAAGACCTAGTGGAGGTGCACAGTGAGTAGGGGGGGGCCGGGGGGGGCCCCCAGAGCGGGGATCCTGGGGGGGGGGCAACCCCCCCTCTCCTCTTCTGCCGCAGCCCTGTTCCTTGACAGCCTGAAGAGGCTGCGGGAGGAGAGCGGCTACGTCATCGCAGCCATCGGGGACGTCCTGCTGGCGCGGGTGAGCGTGCGGGGGGCGTGCGGGATGCGGGGAGCGGGGTTTGAGCCAGTGCGGGGCGCTGGGAGCGTGCAGGATGCATGGGGGCACGCAGGGAGCATGCAGGGTCTGTGAGAGCACGTGGAGAGCGTGCAGAGCGCATGCAGGGTGTGTGAGAGCACATGGAGAGCGTGCAGAGCGCATGCAGGGTGTGTGAGAGCACACAGGGAGCACGCAGAGCGCATGCAGGGTGTGTGAGAGCATGCAGAGTGCATGCAGAGCACATGCAGGGTGTGTGAGAGCACACAGGGAGCACGCAGAGCGCATGTAGGGTGTGTGAGAGCACACAGGGAGCACGCAGAGCGCATGCAGGGTGTGTGAGAGCACACAGGGAGCACGCAGAGCACATGCAGGGTGTGTGAGAGCACACAAGGTGCATGCAGAGCACATGCAGGGTGTGTGAGAGCACGCAGGGTGCATGCAGAGTGCATGCAGGGTCTGTGGGAGCACACAGGGTGCATGCAGAGCGCATGCAGGGGGTGTGAGAGCACACAGGGTGCATGCAGAGCGCATGCAGGGTCTGTGGGAGCATGCAGGGTGCATGCAGAGCACGCACGGAACTCGCAGGAAGGGGTTCCAATGAGCACGCGAGGCTGCATGCAGGGCGGGTAGGCGGGAGCGTGCGGGGGGAGCGTGCTGATGCGGCTGCGGCTGCAGTTCGAGGGCACGGAGGGCAGCTGGTTCCAGAAGATCTCGGCGCGGTTCTGCAGCCGCCAGTCCTTCGCGCTGGAGCAGCTCAAGGCGAAACAGCGCAAGG
Organism: Cuculus canorus; assembly: GCF_017976375.1. NCBI lineage: Eukaryota > Metazoa > Chordata > Aves > Cuculiformes > Cuculidae > Cuculus > Cuculus canorus. Next base: position 115,671 of record NC_071435.1, read on the forward strand.
ACGCACGATTCTGCCAGTTCATACAGGTGCCCCCCCACAAACAGACACACACCCCCACATAGCCCACCAGGACCCCCAGATTTCTCCTCCCCCCCCCTCAGCCCCTCCATAACCCCCCAGGACCCCCAGATTCCCCCCAACCCCCCCCATAGCCCACCAGGACCCCTGGATTCCCCACCAGACCCCCTCTGCAGAGCCCCAGGACCCCCAGATCCGCCCCCAGACCCCCCGTGCGGACCCCCAGGACTGCCAGATTCCCCAGACCCCCCCCATTTCAGTTCCCTCCACCCCCATGGAGTTGAGAGCCAGCCCCAAGCCCTCAAATTACCCCCCCCAGGACCCCCCCAGACCCCCCTATTTCTGCCATCTCCCCCCAGGATCCAAGAGCCAGCCTCCAGCCCCCTAAATTCCACCCCGCAGACCTCTAGAAATGCCCCTAGAACCCCCAGGACCCCCTCCAGACCCCCCCATCCCTGTACCCCCCCCCAGGAAGCGGAGAGCCAGCCGCGGTGCCGCCGGCTGCAGCTGCGGGACATTATCCCCACGGAGATGCAGCGCCTCACCAAGTACCCACTGCTGCTGCACAGCATCACCAAGTGCACAGGTGAGCGGGATGGGGGGGGCCCAAAGACCACCCCCCAGGCCCCCCAAAACCCCCCATATCCCCTCTAATTCCCCCCCCAATCCATCCATCCACCCGCAGAGGCTGCAGACGAGCGCGCCAAGGTGAAGCAGGTGGCTGAGTGCAGCCCCCCAACTCCTACCTGAGCCCCCCAACTCCTGCCTGAGCCCCCCGGGCGCTTGCAAACCCCCCCAGATCCCCCCCAAATCCACCCCCAGATCCCCCAAAAACCCCCAGATCCCCCCCAACCCCTCCCAGTTCATCCATCCATCCATCCGCAGAGGCTGTGGATGAACGCACCAAGGTGGAGCGGGTGGCTGAGTGCAGCCCCCCAGCTCCTCCCTGAGACCCCCAGACCCTACCCAAAAAAAACAGGTCCCCCCAGACCCCCCCAGACTCCCCCAAACCCCCCGAAACCCATCTGTCCACCCGCAGAGGCTGCGGACGAGCGCGCCAAGGTGGAGCAGGCGGCTGAGTGCTGCCGGCAGATCCTGAACCACGTCAACCAGGAGGTGCGGGACATGGAGAATCTGATGGTAAGAGCCCCCCCTGCGCCCCCAAACCCTTCAGAGCGCCCCCCCCCCAAAACCTTTCAGCGCCCCCAAATCCCCCCCCGACCCCCTCATTCTCCCGGCAGAAGCTGAAGGATTACCAGCGGCGCTTGGATCTCTCCAACCTGAAGCAGAGCACGGACCCACTGCTCAGCGAGTTCAGGGTGAGGGGGGTGCTCCTACCCCCCCTCTGCACCCCCAAATACCGCCCTGCACCCCCAAATACTCCCTCAGAACATGCTCTATCCCCCCCCGAGCCCCCCAGTCCCCTCTGAGCCCTTCAAATCCTCCAAGCCCCCCAACTGACGCTCCAAATCCCTTCCCAGCTTCTCCTGTGACCCCCCCTAACTCCCCCCTCAGCCTCCCAACTGCTCCCTCGGTGCCCCAAATTCTCTCCTGACCCCCCAACTGCCGCTTGAGCCCCCCTAACTTCCCTCGAATCCCCCAACTTCTCCTGAGATCCCCCAAATCTCCCGACCTCCCAATTTCTTGACCCCCAACTCCCACCTGATCCCCCAACTCCCCCGACCCTCAACTCCCCCTGACCCCCCTATACTACCCCCTGAACCCCCAAATCTCCGATGCTTCTGCTGACCCCCAACTCCCCCTTAACCCCCAGCTCCTCCCTGAGTCCCCAAATACCTCCCAACCCCCAACTCCTACCTTCATCCCCTACGTTCCTCTGAGTCCCTGAACCCCCTCGACACCCCCAAACCCCCCTGACCCCCCAGAACATGGACATCACCAAGCGGAACCTGGTGCACGAGGGACCCCTGACCTGGCGCCTCACGCGGGACAAGGCTGTGGGTGAGAACCGCGGCTCGGGATGGGATCTGGGGTCCTCCTGGGGGGTCCCTGCTACCCTCCTGACCCCCTCTGCCCCATGTTTTGGGGTGCCCCACCCCCAGAGGTGCAGGTGCTTCTGCTGGACGATCTGCTGGTGCTGCTGCAGCGGCAGGAGGAGCGGCTGGTGCTGCGCTGCCACAGCCGCACCATCACCCCCGCGCCCGACGGCAAACAGATGCTGAGCCCCGTCATCCGGCTCAGCTCCGCCATGACGCGCGAGGTGGCCACAGGTGGGGGTTTGGGGGTGCGGGGCTGGATTTGGGGGTACAGAGCTGGATTTGGGGGTTATGGACTGATTTGGGTTTGCTGATGCTGAGCCCCATCATCCGGCTGAGCTCCACCATGAGATGTGAGGTGGCCACAGCGTAGGATTTGGGGGTATGGGGCTGGATTTGAGGGTACGGGACTGGATTTGGGGGCTATGGGGCAGTTTTGGGGTGCAGGGCTGGCTTGGGGTGCTGATGCTGAGCCCCGTCATCCGGCTGAGCTCCGTCATGACGCACGAGGTGGCCACAGGTGGGGATTAGGGGGTGCACGGCTGGATTTGGGGGCTGTGGGGCTGTATTTGGGGGTACAGGGCTGGGTTTGGGGGTGCAGGGCTGGATTTGGAGGTTATGGACTGATTTGGGTTTGCTGATGCTGAGCCTGGTGATCCGGCTCAGCTCCACCAGGAGATGTGAGGTGGCCACAGCGTAGGATTTGGGGGTATGAGGCTGGATTTGGGGGCTATGGGGCTGGATTTGGGGGTGCAGGGCTGGATTTGGGGCTGTGCGGCTGGATTTGGGGGTATGGGGCTGGATTTGGGGGTGCAGGGCTGGATTTGGGCGTGTGGGGCGCCTGGTTTGGGGGTGCAGGGAGGCTGTGAGTGCCGTGGGGGTATGGGACTGGCTGGAATTGGGGGGTGGGGCGGTTTAGGGGTCCTGGGGGGTTTCAGGGTCCCCCCTTTGCCCCCCCCAGATCACCGAGCCTTCTACGTCATTATCAGCTGGGAGGGGGGGGCGCAGATCTATGAGCTGGTGGCACAGAGCCCTGCGGAGAGAAAAAAGTGAGGGAGGGGGCGGGATTGGGATGGGGGGGGATTGGGAATGGGGGGGGTTGGGATTGGGGGGGTTGGGGGACAGGATTGGGATTGAGGGGGGATTGGGAATGGGGGGGTTGGGAATGGGGGGGTTGGGGGGCAGGATTGGGATTGAGGAGGATTGGGAATGGGGGTAGGATTGGGGGGGCATGATTGGGGGGAATGGGGGGTTTGGGGGGGGTTGGGTTGCGGGGGAACGGGGGCAGGATTGGGTATGGGGGGAGATTGGGGGGGATTGGGAATGGGTGTGTGGGAATGGGGGGGATTGGGAATGAGCAGGGGGGATTGGGTGACAGGATGGGTGGGTGGGACTTGGGGGCACAGGGATTTTGGGGGGGGCATGTTTTGGGGTGCTGAGTCCCCCTTTTCCACCCCCCCAGCTGGTGTGCGTTGATCAGCGAGACAGCCGGGTCCCTCAAGCTGCCGGGGTCCCAGCGGGCAAAGCCCCCCCGCCCGGGTGGGGGGTCCCACAGCCCCCTCTGGTGAGGGGGTGCACTGAGAGGGGGGGATTGGGGGTGTCCCTCAGTCCCCTCTGGTGAGGGGGGGGCACTGGGGGGGGGGATTGGGGGTGTCCCTCAGTCCCCTCTGGTGAGGGGGGGGTACTGAGGGGGGGGATTGGGGGTGTCCCTCAGTCCCCTCTGGTGAGGGGGGGGCACTGGGGGGGGGATTGGGGGTGTCCCTCAGTCCCCTCTGGTGAGGGGGGGGCACTGAGGGGGGGATTGGGGGTGTCCCTCAGTCCCCTCTGGTGAGGGGGGTGCACTGGAGGGGGTCCCACAGCTTCCCCCCAGTGGGTACTGCGGGGTGGAGGGATGGTTTTGGGGTGTAGGGGGACATCGGGTCCATCCCTGATCCCCCCCCCAAATTTCCCCCCCACAGCGGGTTTCGGGAGCCCCTGCTGAGTAGCTCAGAGAATGGGGGGGCCCTGAAGGAGCCCCTGGACGGTAAGGGGGGGCTGGGAGTGCCAAAGGGGGGCTGGGGGTTCCAGGGGGGGCCAGGGAGGTTGGGGGGGGGGTATGAGGCATCTGGGGTTGTTTTGGGGGGGATCCCAGGGGGTCTGGGGGGGTTTGGGGATGTCCGGGGTGTTCCTGGGGAGTTTGGGGGTATCCAGGGGGGTCTGGGGGTGTTTGGGGGAGATTGAGGGGGGGATCCCAGGGTTGCCAAGGGGAGTCTGAGGGTTCCAAGGGGGTCTGGGGGGGGTTGGGGCAGTTTGGGGGTTCCAGGGGGGGGATCTGGGGGGCTTTGGGTGTTCCGGGGAGGGGCAGGGGTGTCGGGGGGTTCGGGGTTCAGAGAGGGGGTCTGACCGTGCCCCCCCAGAGCGCGAGCAGGCGGGGGCCGTGGAGGGGACGGAGGGTCCTGAGCGCCCAGCGGGGGCGGCCGAGGCCGAGCGGGAGCTGCTGACGCTGGGGAGACCCCAGACCCGGGCGGGGGTCGAGGGGGGGCTGGCAGCCGGCGCCCTGCGACGAGGTGAGGGGGGCTCCCTAAACCCCAGGGGGACCCCAAACCCTGACCAGGGGACCCCAGACCCCCAAATCCTGACCTCAAACCATGACGCCTGACCCCCCCAGGAACCCCCCAGACCCCAAGGACACCCCCCAAACCCTGACCTCCAGGGACCTCAGACCCCCAGACCCCAAACCCTGACCCCCAGGGACCCCAGACCCTGACACCCAGGGACCCCAAGCCTCCAGGGGAACCCCAGACCCCAAACCCTGACCCCTAACCCTAACCCCAAACCCTGCTCTGAGCCCTCAGACCCCAAACCCTGACCCCCAACCCTGACCCCCAACCTTGCTCTGAGCCCCCAGACCCCAAACCCTGACCCCCAACCCTGACCCCCAATCTTGCTCTGAGCCCCCAGACCCCCATCTCTGCCCCATCTTTGCCCCCCCCAGTGTCGGCGCTGAAGCAGCTGCTGCCGCCGGCGGCCGGGGGGGCCGGTGATGGGGCCACGTCCCCCCCTGAGGAGGCCTGGGGGCGCCCCGGGCTGAACCCCCACCCCGAGGAGCGCCGGGACGCGGGCGATGGCGCCGAGAGCGAAGGCGAGGGCCGGGGGCAGCACCCCGAGGGGGGGGGCACAGGTATGGGGGGAGTGGCGGGGGGTTGTGGAGGGGGCACAGGGGGGTTTTGGGGTGTAACTCCCCCTCTCTCTCTCTCTCCATCGCAGGGCCCCCCCCCAATGGCCCCCGCTCCCCGCAATGGGGGTCTCGGGGGGGAGAGGCGGGGGGGACACCCCTGGCGCTGCCCCCCTCCCAGGCAGCCTGGCTGGCCGAGGAGCTGCGGGGGCTGGAGGAGGCGCTGCAGGGGCTGAAGGTGAGGGGGGGCAATGGGGGGCTGGGACCCCCAAGTGAGCTGGGGGGGCAGTGGGGCACTGGGATCCCCAAGTGAGCTGGGGGGGCAGTGGGGCACTGGGACCCCCAAATGAGGTGGGGCTGGGGGGGGCAATGGGGGACTGGGATCCCCAGATGAGGTGGGGGGCAATGGGGGGCTGGGACCCCCAAGTGAGCTGGGGGGGGCAATGGGGGACTGGGATCCCCAGATCAGGTGGGGGGGAATGGGGGGCTGGGACCCCCAAATGAGGTGGGGCTGGGGGGGGGGCAATGGGGGGCTGGGACCCCCAAGTGAGCTGGGGGGGCCAATGGGGCACTGGGACCCCCAAATGAGGTGGGGCTAGGGGGGCAGTAGGGTGCTGGGGGGGGGCATTAGGGGTGGGACCCCCAAGTGAGCTGCTGCAGCTGAGGGGGCAATAGGGGGCTGGGACCCTGTGCTCTGAGTCTCTGCCCCACACTCCGTGGGACTCTGCCCCACACTCCGTGGGTCTCTGCCCCCCATGCCGTGGGTCTCTGCCCCCCAGGAGATCGAGGAGCGGTTCTGGCAGCTCCAGCAGTTCCTGTCCCAGCGCAGCTCCGGCGGTTGCCTCTTCACATGAGGGGGGGGTAAGGGTGGGCCATGGGTGCTATGGGGCTGGGGGAGCTGTGGGGGGCTGGGGGACATGGCTCTGGGGCATCTATAGGTCTGAGGGGATGCTATGGGGCTGGGGGGGGTGCGATTGCTGTGGGGCTGGGGGTGCCACGTGGCTGGGGGGGAGCGTGGGTTGGGTGCTATGGGGTTGGGGGGATCATGGGGTGGGTGCTGTGGGGCTGGGTGGGTGCTGTGGGGCTGGGGGGTGCGATCGCCGTGGGGCGCCCCCCTAAGCTCCCCGACCCCTTTCTCTCTCTCTCTCCCCCCAGGTCCCCCCCTATCAGATACGGGTGTCCCCCCCCACCACACTATGGGGCAGCCCCACATCAGCCGCATCCGGATGCCTGCAAAGACACACCCCCCCCTCCCCCCCATTTACTCCAGGACCATTTGGGGAGGGGGGGCACCCCCATCTGTGTGTGTGGGAGGGCAATATATGGGGCTGGGGAGGCCAATCTATGGGGCGGAGAGGGGGCGCACCCCAATATATGGGGCTGGGGGCTGCCAAGCTGTGGGGCTGCTTTGGGGGGGGGGGGAAGGGGGGGCTTTTTTAACCTTTGTACAGAAGAGGGGGGCTCCTAGGTGCCCCCCCCCCGGGACCCCAAATTCCCTCTCCCCCAGGATGGGGGGGGGGGGCGTCTGCTCATTTTGGGCTAAAAACCAAAGAATCCGGGCCAACGCCAAATAAAGTCGTCGCTTCCGCGCCCCCCACCCCCCCGTGGTTATTTTGGGGGGGGGGGGGGGCCCTCAATGTTGGTTCCCCCCACCCCGAGGCGGAGGCGATGCCGAGCGAGGGGGGGTTTTATTGCTTGAGCGGCCGCAGGGGGGGCGGCGGGGGGGGGGGGGGTCACGGGGGGTATTTACAGGGTGGGGGGTACGGGGGGGGTATTTACAGAAGGGGGAGCGCGGGGGGGTTGGGGGGGTTCCTCCATCACAACGATGCAAAGCGGGGGGGGGGGGGGCACAGACAATATTGCACTTCCAGTGGAGGGGGGTAAAAAGGGGAGGGGGCACAGAGGGGGGGCCCCAAACTGCACAGATGCTGAGGGGGTGTCCCGGGGGAGGGGGGGGCGAGAGACCCCCCCCCTAAGGAGCAGGGGCAGGGCAGGGCTGTGGGGTGCCGGGGGAGGGGGGGAGGTCACAAATGGAGGGGGGGCGCAGGGGTCAAGTTCAGGACCCTGAGGTCCCCCCCCGCCATGTTTGGGAGTGTCACCTCCCCCCCATTTTGGGGTGTCAGGATTCCCTTCGCCCATTTTGGGGGTGTCAGACCCCCCCCATTTTGGGGTCTCTGGGTTCCCTGGGCTCTGAATTGGGGGGTGTCAGGCCCCGCCCCCAATCTGTTGGAGTGTCACCTCCCCCTTTTGGGGTGTCAGAGTCCCCTTCACCCATTTTGGGGGTGTCAGGCACCCCCCATTTAGGGGTACCAGGGCCCATCTATTTGGGGTTATCAGCCCCCCCATTTTGGGGTGTCAGCCCCCCCATTTGGGTGTGTTAGAATCCCCTTCAACCAATTTAGGGGTATCAGGGCCCCCCCATTTTATGGGTGACAGGGTCCCCTTCAGCCATTTTGGGGGTGTCAAGCCCCCCCATTTAGGGTTATCAGCTCCCCCCCTTTAGGGGTGTCAGGGCCCCCCCATTTTATGGGTGACAGAGTCCCCTTCACCCATCTTGGGGGTATTAGGGCCCCCCATTTGGGGGAATCGGCCCCCCCCTTTAGGGGTGTCAGGGCCTCCCCATGTTTGGGCGTCAGCCCCCCCCCCATTTTGGGGTGTCAGGGCCCCCATTTCGGGGTGCCCCCTCCAATTTCGGGGGGGTCAGGGCCCTCATTTTGGGGTGTCAGGGTGTGTGTGTCCCCCCTAATTTGGGGTCCCGCCCCATTTCGGGGTGCCCCCCCTTCCATTTTAGGGGTGCCGGGGGGTGTGTTCATTGCCGGGGGGGGGGGCTCCCCCCCTCGTCCCCCGAGCTGGCCCCCCCCCCCCCATCCGTCACCTCCAGCTCCGAATCCGAGCCGGGCTCTGGCCCCAATCCGGATCCCGCTCCGGATCCCGCCGGGGGGGGGCCCGGGGGGGGCCCCGGGGGGGGCAGCAGCCCCGCGGGGAGGGGGCACAGCGGGGGGGCGCAGAGGGGCACGCAGGGACCCCAACCCCAGGGGCACTCGGGGAGACCCCCCAGACCCCCCAACAGCGGCGCCTTTGGCAGCGGGGGGAGCCCTGGGGGGGGGGAAAAAGGGGGGGGGGGTGTCAGGGGTGGGAGGGGACCCCTCCCCCCGAGACCCAGAGGGACACCCCCTCCCCCCAGAACCCAGACAGGGACCCCTCACAGCGAGGGGAGTCCCCCCCAGAGCCCCAAAGGGAACCCCCCCAAGGCGGGGGGGGACACACGGGACAGGGACCCCCCCCATCCCACTGCCCCTCTGCCCCCTCCCCCATTGCCCCCCCATGTCCCCCAACCACCCCCCATTATCCCTCCATGCCTCCCCCGTTGCCTCCCCCCATTTCCCCCCCATCATCCCCCCCATGTCCCCCGCCATTGCCCCCTCCCCCCGGCTGACCGGGCCCAGGAACGGCACCCCCTCCCCTTACCCCCCATTGCCCCCCATTCCCCCCCCATTGTCCCCATTCCACCCCCATTGTCCCCCCCATTGTCCCCCCATTCCCCCTCATTGCCCGCCACTGCCCCCCATTTACCCCCATCGCCCCCCCGGCTGACCCGGGCCCAGGAACGGCACCCCCTCCCCTTACCCCCCATTGCCCCCTCTTGCCCCCCATTCCCCCCCCACATTCCCCCCATTCCCCCCCCATTTAACCCCCCCGCTGACCCGGGCCCAGGAACGGCACCCCCTCCCCTTACCCCCCATTGCCCCCTCTTGCCCCCCACTGCCCCCCCTCGCCCCCCATCGCCCCCCCTCGCCCCCCATTTCCCCCCCCCGCTGACCCGGGCCCAGGAACGGCATCGCCTCGAGCCGCAGCTTGTCGGGCTCCGGCCGCTCGAAGAGGGGGGGGCCCCGCACGGGGGGGTCGGGGCGGGGGGGGCAGAACAGCGACTGCAGCGCCTGCGGGGGCCGAGGGACCCCTTAGAGGGACCCACAGAACCCCTTATACCCCCTTGTAGACCCCCCCCCTTTAGAGATCCCCCTTATAGCCCCTCCCTTATAGCCCCTCCGTTATAGCCCCCCTTAGTCCCCCCACGGTCCCCTTTATAACGCCCCTACAGACCCCTTTATAGCCCCCTCCTTATAGCCCCTCCCTTATAGCCCCCTCCCCATACCCCTATCCCTTATAGCCCGCCCTTATAGCCCCCTCCCCATACCCCTATCCCTTATAGCCCCTCCCTTATAGCCCCCCTTAGCCCCCCCATAGACCCCTTTATAGCCCTCCCTTATAGGCCTCCCCCTTATAGCTGCCCTTATAGCCCTCCTCCTTATTGCCCCCTCCCTTATAGACCCCCTTACAACCTCCCCCTTACAGGCCGTCCCTTATAGCCCCCCATAGCCCCCCCATAGCCCCCCCTTTATAGCCCCGCAGTCACACCCCCCCCCTTTAACCCCTTCGTTGCCGCTCCCCCCTTTAACCCCTTGGTTGCCGCCCCCCCCGGTACCTCGGCGCTGATGGGGGCGCAGTCGGGGCCCCCCCCGTGCCCCCCCCCGGGGAAGGGCAGCAGCAGCGGCGCCGCCCCCGGCAGCTCCAGCAGAGGGCAGTTCACCAACACCACTTTGCTGAAGTTGAATTTATAGGTGAAGCGCTTCCCCTTCGTCTTGTGCAGAATCCGCTTATTGTAGTAGTACCTGGGGGGGGGCATGGCGGGGTGACCCCCCCGGATCCCACCGGGACCCCCAGGGACCCACAGGGACCCCCAGTGCCCCCCAGTGCCCCCCAGAGTCACCAGCAAAGCCAGTACCCTCAGCATCCCAGTATACCCAGTGCTCCCAGTGCCTCCCGCTCCCTCCCAGTACCTCCCGCTCCCTCCCAGTGCTCCCAGTACCTCCCGCTCCCTCCCAGTACCTCCCGCTCCCTCCCAGTGCCCTCCCGGTGCCTCCCGCTCCCTCCCAGTACCTCCCGCTCCCTCCCAGTGCCCTCCCGGTGCCTCCCGCTCCCTCCCAGTACCTCCTGCTCCCTCCCAGTACCTCCTGCTCCCTCCCAGTGCCTCCTGCTCCCTCCCAGTGCTCCCAGTGCCTCCCGCTCTCTCCCAGTGCTCCCAGTGCCTCCCGCTCCCTTCCAGTGCCCTCCCGCTCCCTCCCAGTGCCCTCCTGCACCCTCCCAGTGTTTCCAGTGCCTCCCGCTCCCTCCTAGTGCTCCCGGTGCCCTCCTGCTCCCTCCCAGTGTTCCCAGTACCTCCCGCTCCCTCCCAGTACCCCCCGTATCCCTGCACCCCAGTGCCTCCCCACGCTGCCAGTGCCTCCTGCTCTGCCCCAGTTCCCTCCCAGTTCCCTCCCAGTGCCTCCTGCTCTCTCCCAGTTCCCTCCCAGTGCCTCCTGCTCCCTCCCAGTTCCCTCCCAGTGCCTCCTGCTCTCTCCCAGTTCCCTCCCAGTGCCTCCTGCTCCCTCCCAGTTCCCTCCCAGTGCCTCCTGCTCCCTCCCAGTACCCTCCTGCTCCCTCCCAGTTCCCTCCCAGTGCCTCCTGCTCCCTCCCAGTTCTCTCCCAGTGCCTCCTGCTCTCTTCCAGTTCCCTCCCAGTGCCTCCTGCTCCCTCCCAGTTCCCTCCCAGTGCCTCCTGCTCCCTCCCAGTGCCTCCTGCTCCCTCCCAGTTCTTCATGGTCCCTCCCAGTTCCCTCCCAGTTCCCTCCCAGTACCTCCCAGTGCCCTCCCAGTGCCTCCTGCTCTCTCCCAGTGCCCTCCCAGTGCCTCCTGCTCTCTCCCAGTGCCTCCTGCTCCCTCCCAGTTCCCTCCCAGTACCTCCCAGTGCCCTCCCAGTGCCTCCTGCTCCCTCCCAGTTCCCTCCCAGTGCCTCCTGCTCCCTCCCAGTGCCTCCTGCTCCCTCCCAGTTCTTCATGGTCCCTCCCAGTTCCCTCCCAGTTCCCTCCCAGTACCTCCCAGTGCCCTCCCAGTGCCTCCTGCTCTCTCCCAGTGCCCTCCCAGTGCCTCCTGCTCTCTCCCAGTGCCTCCTGCTCCCTCCCAGTTCCCTCCCAGTACCTCCCAGTGCCCTCCCAGTGCCTCCTGCTCCCTCCCAGTTCCCTCCCAGTGCCTCCTGCTCCCTCCCAGTGCCTCCTGCTCCCTCCCAGTTCTTCATGGTCCCTCCCAGTTCCCTCCCAGTTCCCTCCCAGTACCTCCCAGTGCCCTCCCAGTGCCTCCTGCTCTCTCCCAGTGCCCTCCCAGTGCCTCCTGCTCTCTCCCAGTGCCTCCTGCTTCCTCCCAGTTCTCTCCCAGTGCCTCCTGCTCCCTCCCAGTTCCCTCCCAGTGCCTCCTGCTCCCTCCCAGTTCCCTCCCAGTTCCCTCCCAGTGCCTCCTGCTCCCTCCCAGTTCCCTCCCAGTTCCCTCCCAGTGCCTCCTGCTCCCTCCCAGTCCCTCCCAGTGCTCCCAGTGCTCACCGGAGGGCGCGGCTGAGTTTGTCGTAGTTCATGTGGGGTTTGCACTTGCGGACGCCCCACAGCCGCGCCACCTCGTCGGGGTCTTTGATGACGAACTCGCCGTAGTCTCCCTGCCAGGCGATGACCTCGCGGTACTCGTCCTTGCGCAGCAGCTCCAGGATGAAATGCCAGAGCTGGATCTGCCGCGAGCCGGGGCTCGACTCCGGTTTGTAGGCCCAGTCCGGAAAGGCGAAGCCTGGAAGAGAAGGGGACGCCGTGGGGCTGCGGATCCCGGGGAGACCACGTCCTCGAGAACGATGGCCCCATGGATCCCAGGGATGATGGCCCCACGGATCCTGGTGACACCAATGTGCTCAAGAACAATGGCCCCATGGATCCTGGGGACACCAATGTCCTCAAGAACGATGGCCCCATGGATTCCAAGGATGATGGCCCCACGGATCCTGGTGACACCAAGGTGCTCGAGAACGATGGCCCCATGGATCCCAGTGACAATGGCCCCATGGATCCCAGGGATGATGGCCCCATAGATCCCGGGGACACCAATGTCGTCAAGAACAATGGCCCCATGGATCCCAAGGGTGATGGCCCCACAGATCCTGAGGACACCAATGTGCTCAAGAACGATGGCCCCATGAGTCCTGGTGATGGTGGCCCCATGGATCCCAGGGATGATGGCCCTTATAGCCAATCACCAGTGTCCTCGGGACACCAACGGTGACACCAATGTCCTCGAGAACAATGGCCCCATGGATCCCAGTGACAATGGCCCCATGGATCCCAAGGATGATGGCCCCATGGATCCTGGGGACACCAAGATGCTCGAGAACGATGGCCCCATGGATCCCAGTGACAATGGCCCCATGGATCCCAGGGATGATGTCCCCATGGGTCCCGGTGACATTGGGGTGCCCTGGGGGGTCCCCGAGCCCATCCGTCCCTGCTGTCCGTGTGTCTGGGGGTACCTGGGGTCCAGAGCGCGGGCACCGGGGCGGTGAGGAGGAGGTCAGAGACGCAGCTGCAGTCCATGGCAGGGTCACACCTGGGGGGGCAGGGGGGATTTTGGGGGCACAGGAGTGGATTTTGGGGCGCAGGGGTGGATTTTGGTAGTGCAGAGGTAGATTTGGGGGCAAAGGAGTGGATTTTGGGGGTGCAGGGGTGGATTTTAGGGATGCAGGGGTAGATTTTGGTAGTGCAGGTGTGGATTTTTGGGGCGCAGGGTGGATATTGGGGGTGCAGGGGTGGATTTAGGAAGTGCAGGGGTGGATTTTGGGGGAACAGGGGTGGATTTTGGGGCTCAGGAGTGGATTTTGGGGGCACAGAGGTGGATTTTGTGAGGCACAAGGGTGGATTTTGGGGGTGCGGGTTTGGATTTTGGGGGCACAGGGGTGGATTTCAGTAGCTCAGGGGTGGATCTTGGGGGCATAGGGTGGATTTGGGGGGGCGCGGGGGTGGATTTGGGGGCACGGGATTGGATGTTGGGGGCACGGGTTGGGTTTTGGGGCACAAAGGTGGATTTGGGGGGTCAGGGGTGGATTTGGGGGTGCAGGGGTGGATTTTGGTAGCACAGGGGTAGATTTGGGGGTGCAGGGGTGGATTTGGGGGTGCAGGTGTGAATTTTGGGGCACAGGGTTGGATTTTGAGGGTGCAGGGGTGGATTTTCGTAGCACAGGGGTGGATTTGGGGGGCTCATTGGTGGATTTTAGGGGTGCAGGGGTGGATTTTGGTAGCACAGGGGTGGATTTGGGGGTGCAGGGGTGGATTTAGGGGTGCAGGTGTGAATTTTGGGGCACAGGGTTGGATTTTGAGGGTGCAGGGGGGGATGTGGGGCTGTATGTGGGTCGCGGGGAGGCCGGGTGCCCCCCCAGCCCCCCTCTTCCCTTTTCCCCCCGGTGCCCCCCGGCACCTGCTCCGTTTCCTCGTTAGTTTTGATCCGGGCTCGGCGCTAACGAGGAGCCCAGGGAATCGCGGCCCGCGGCCACCGGCAGCCACGGCGAGAGCTCGCGCACACGGCCCCATAGACACACCTATAGACAGCCCTATAGACACAGCCCTATAGATAGAACCCCATAGACAGAGCCCTATAGACACAGCCCCATAGACACAGCCCTATAGATACAACCCCACAGACAGACCCCTATAGACACAGCCCTATAGATAGAACCCCACAGACAGACCCCTATAGACACAGCCCTATAGATACAACCCCATAGACAGAGCCCTGTAGACACAGCCCTATAAATACAGTCCTATAGATACAGCCCTATATATACAACCCCATAGATAGAGCCCTATAGACATAGCCCTATACACAGAACCCCATAGACAGACCCCTATAGACACAGCCCTATAAATACAGCCCTATAGATACAACCCCAGACACAGTCCTATAGATACAGCCCTATAGATAGAACCCCATAGACACAGTCCTATAGACACAGCCCTATAGACACAGCCCTATAGATAGAACCCCATAGACACAGTCCTGTAGATACAGCCCTATAGATAGAACCCTGTAGACACAGCTGTATATATACAGCACTATAGACACAGCCCTATAGACACAGCTGTATAGATACAGCCCCATAGACAGCCCTATAGACAGAGGTACACCCCTATAGACACTGCCCCATAGAGTCCTATAGAAACATACCTATAGACAGAGCCCTATAGGCACGGCCCTATACACCCAGCCCTATAGATACAGCCCTATAGACACAGCTCTATATAAACAACCCAATAGACAGCCCTATAGGCACGGCCCTATACACCCAGCCCTATAGATACAGCCCTATAGACACAGCTCTATATAAACAACCCAATAGACAGCCCTATAGACACAGCCCCTATACACCCAGCCCTATAGATACAGCCCTATAGACACAGCTCTATATAAACAACCCAATAGACAGCCCTATAGACACAGCCCCTATACACCCAGCCCTATAGATACAGCCCTATAGACACAGCTCTATATAAACAGCCCTATAGACACAGCCCCTATATACACCCAGCCCTACGCACACAGCCCGTAGCCACAGCTCCTATAGGCACCCCCGGCTCTCACACACACAGCCCCTATATCCCCCCAGCGCCCCTGGGGATGCAGAGCTTATGTACACAGAGCTTCTATCCACATCCCCTATACACACAGCCCCTATACATCCATCCCCTAAACACACAAAGCCTTGCAGAGGTGCAGAGCTTATCGAGAGGCAGCCCTTATGTACACAGAGCCTATACAGACAGCGCTTATAGGCACAGCTCTTAGGCCCCTGTCCCCTATACACACAAGGTCCTTAGATATATACGTAGCCCTTATATACACGGCTCTTATAGCCCCATCCCTTGTACACCCAGCACCTATGTACTTACAGCCCTGTCCCCTATACACTCAGCCCCTATAGAGGCTTATACAAACGTTGTTTGTACACATGGCCTTTCTATCCACCCGTATAGGCTCAGCTCCTACACACACGTCCCCTATAGCCTCGGCTCCTTCACGTACAGCCCTGCACTCGCAGTCCCTGCACGTATGCCCCCATACGCTCCTGTCCTTCACAGACACCTCTATATGTCCCGCTCCTCTATATCCACCACTACAGACCCTTTATATCCACCCCTATAGGCTCAGCTCCTTCATATCCACCCCTATAGACCCTTTACATCCACCCCTATAGGCTCAGCTCCTTCATATCCACCCCTATAGACCCTTTACATCCACCCCTATAGACCCTTTACATCCACCCCTATAGGCTCAGCTCCTTCATATCCACCCCTATAGACCCTTTACATCCACCCCTATAGGCTCGATCCCTGCCCATACATCCCGTCTACGCCCTGTTCTTTCCCCTACACCCCTATACCTGCAGCCCCTGCACGTACATCCCCTATAGGGTCCGATCCTTCCCGCGCACCCCTACACCCTCAGTCCCTACAGCCTTGGATTCTTTCTATAGGTCCCTATTTGCTCAGTCCCTGCGTGTAGGGTCCCCCCCCCCCACACACACACAGCCCCTTCCCCTACACATCCACCGCCCTCCCCTATACACCCCCTGTTCCCCTACACCCCCTCCTCACCCTACACACCCCCTTACACCCCATATCCCCCCTCGTCACCCTATTAACCCCCCCTCACCCTATACACCCCCCCTTTTCCCTATAGCCCTCTCCTCGCCCTATACCCCTGTACACCCCTATACTCCCCCCTCTCCCTATATGCCCCCCTATACCCTCTCCCCCTCTCACCCCATCAACCCCTCCCTCACCCTATACACCCACCTTTCCCCTATACACCCCCTTATACCCCTATGTACCCCCTCCTCACCTTATACCCCCCTCCCTATACCCCCCCATCCTCCCCTGCTCACCCCATTAACCCCTCCCTCACCCTATACACCCGCCTTTTCCCCTATATCCCCTCCCTCACCCCATACCCCCCCACTCCCCTCATTCCCCCCCCCCCCCATTAACCCCTTCCTCACCCCATACCCCCCCTCTCCCTGGGCTGGGGCTGCTCTGGGTGGGCGATTCCCCTCCCCCCCGCCCCCTCCTCGCCCCCCCTCGCCCCCCCCCCCCCCCTCGCCCCCCCTCGCCCCCCCCCTGCATTATTCATGGTCCCAATTAGCGCCCGCCCGCCGGCTCCGGCCTCGTTGTTTCATGACCCGCGGCGATCGCAGCGAGGACCGAGCCGCCCCCCCGCCCCCCCCCCTCCCCTCCAGCCCCCCCTCTTCCTCCCCCCCCCCCTCGAGCCCCCCCCGGATCGATGCGGGGATCAATGGGGCCGCTTTGATCCACCGGCCCCGGCAGGAGGGGGGGATGGACGGACAGACAGACACCTGTGCCCCCCCCATAGGCGCTATACGGCCCCCCCTTTCACAGAGAGCCGCATACGACTCCCCCACGGGCACCTATAGGTGCTATAGGGCCCCCATAGAGCGGTATAGAGCCCCCATGGGCGCCTATAGGTGCTATAGGGCCCCATAGAGCAATATACAGCCCTATGTGTGCAGCTATAGGTGCTATAGGGCCCCATAGAGCGGTATAGAGCCCCCATGGGCACCTATAGGTGCTATAGGGCCCCCACAGAGCGGTATAGAGCCCCCATGGGCGCCTATAGGTGCTATAGGGCCTCCATAGAGCGGTATAGAGCCCCCCCATGGGCGGCTATAGGTGCTATAGGGCACCCATAGAGCAGTACAGAGCCCCCATGGGCGCCTATAGGTGCTATAGGGCCCCCATAGAGCAATATACAGCCCTATGTGTGCAGCTATAGGTGCTATAGGGCCTCCATAGAGCAGTATAGAGCCCCCATGGGTGGCTATAGGTGCTATAGAGCCTCCATAGAGCGGTATACAGCCCCCCATGGGCGGCTATAGGTGCTATAGGGCCCCCATAGAGCAATATACAGCCCTATGTGTGCAGCTATAGGTGCTTTAGGGCCCCTCTAGAGCGGCTTACACTCCCCCCCATATGCAGCTATAGGTGGCACACAGCGCCCCCCCCATATTGCAGCATACACCCCCTCCATGTGCAGCTATAGGTGCTATAGGGCCCCCATATGTGGCTATACATGGCATACAGCCCCCCCAAATGTGAATATACAGCCCCTCCACCCTACTATAGCCCCCCTATAGGCAGATAGAAACAACATATGGCCCTTCCATATGCAGGTATTGGTGGTATCCAGACCCTTATGTGCAGATATAGGTGCCATACGGGCCCCCACAGGCAGATATAGGTGGTATCCAGACCGCTCTGTGCAGATATAGGTGGTACATGGCTCCCTATATGCAACTATAAGCAATATACATCTGACCCATATATATAAAGAAGTCCCCTGTCATCAGCTATAGGTGTCATATGGCTCCCCTATAGGCAGCTGTACAGCCCCCCCTCCATAGGCTCCCGTAGCGCCGCTGCCTCCGCGCTGAGCAAACACCATAAACACAGACATGGCTATAGGGGCCGTCCCCTATAGCTGTTTGCAGAGCGAGAACATCCCACGGGCAGCATGGCTGCGTGAGCCCCGTGCCTATAGGTGCCATACGGGGTGTACGAGAGACGTCCCCTATAGAATCCGGCTGCAGGATGGGAGGCGTCCCTATAGATGTGGGTAAAGAGCCCCAATCCTATAGGGAATATTCCCCCCCTAGGCCTATAGGGGTGGCTATAGGGTCCCTATATGCGCTAAAGGAGCCCTGGCCCCTATATTTGGCAGCATAAGCACCATATAGGGATCTCTATACTGCGCCAGCCGGGATGGTCTAATGTTTCGGCTGCAGTGGACCCTATGGAGCCAGTGGGGATGAGAGTGTGTCCATATGGACCACATACAGGGGATGGGAATGGGGATGGTGATGCATCCATACATCCTGTGTATAGGGGATGAGAGCAGTTAGGTGTCCATAAGGACCCCATGGATTGTGCATAGGGTGTGTGTGTAGGGGGAAACCCTATGGATCACGGATAGAGAGTGAGGAGGCTGTATGGACCATATAGGGGATTGGGGGAGGGCCGTATAGATCATGCATAGGGTGTGGGGGCCCATATGGATCATGTGTAGGGGATCATGTGTGGGAGGTGTATAGACGATGCATAGGGGTAGGTATGGGTGATATGGGGGGGCGTATAGACCATGTATAGGGGTCGGTATGGGTGATATGGGGGGGCGTATAGACCATGTATAGGGGTCGGTATGGGTGATATGGGGGGGGGAAAAATGGATGAGGTATGAGGGGGGGCATATAGACCACGTATAGGGGCATATGAATGATGTAGGGGGAGCCCGGGGGGGGTCAGATCAAAGCTCGGGGCCAGGGGGCGAATCCGGTGCCGGGGGGGGGGGGGCCTTAATTAACCATCAGTGGATAATTAATGAGGGGAGGGGGTGCTGAGCATGTGGGGAGGAGGTTGCACACGAGGGGGGGGGGATTGCACACGAGGGGGGGGGGGATTGCACACGGGGGGGGGATTGCACACGAGGGGGGGGATTGCACACGGGGGGGGGGGATTGCACACCTGGAGGGGGCATTGCACACGGGGGGGTTTTACACGCATGTGAGGGGTCGGACACGTGTGTTCCTGTGTGCAACGAGACCCCAAAGCACCCACGTGTGTTCACATCCACGACATGTGTGTTCCCGGCCACACGCGTGTGCGATTCTCAGCCCCGTGAGCTCACACACGTGTTCCCAGGCACACGCATGTGCAATGCTCAGCCCCGTGAGCACACACAGGTGTTCTCAGGCACACGCGTGTGCGATGCTCAGCCCCACCAGTGCTCACACGCGTGTTCCCAGGCACACGTGTGTGTGATGCTCAGCCCCGCCGGCTCACACGAGTGTTCCCGGGCACACGTGTGTGCGATGCTCAGCCCCTCCAGTGCTCACACGCGTGTTCCCCCGGGAGCCGCGGGTCCATCTTTCTTCATTTGGAGCCACTTTAGATCTGACGCCACTTTTATTTAAAGCGTTTCGCCCGCGCGGCCGCGGAGGGGGTAAAGGCGGGGAGGGTGTAAAGTCAGGATGAGAGCGTAAAGCCCGGGGTACGGGGGGAACGCCGCAATGGCCGAGCAGAGCCGAGGGGTGGGGGTGAAGCCGGGATGTGGGGGTGAAGACAGAATGTGGGGGTAAAGCCGGAATGTGGGGGTGAAGCCGGGATGTGGGGGTAAAGGTGGAATGTGGGGGTAAAGATGGAATGTGAGGGTAAAGCCGGGATATAGGAGTAAAGCCGGGATGTGGGGGTAAAGCTGGAATGTGGGGGTGAAGCCGGGATGTGGGGGTAAAGCCGGAATGTGGGGGTAAAGCCGGGATGTGGGGTAAAGACAGAATGTGGGGGCAAAGACAGAATGTGGGGGTAAAGCCGGAATGTGGGGGTGAAGCCGGGATATAGGAGTAAAGCTGGAATGTGGGGGTAAAGCCGGGATGTGGGGGTAAAGATTGGATGTTGGGGTAAAGCCGGGATGTGGGGGTAAAGACAGGATGTGGGGGCAAAGACAGAATGTGGGGGTAAAGCCGGAATGTGGGGGTGAAGCCGGGATATAGGAGTAAAGCTGGGATGTGGAGGTAAAGCCGGGATGTGGGGGTAAAGATTGGATGTTGGGGTAAAGCCGGGATGTGGGGGTAAAGACAGGATGTTGGGGTAAAGCCAGAATTCTGGGGTAAAGCCGGGATGTGGGTGTAAAGCTGAGATGTGGGGGTAAAGCCGAAGCCCTCCCGTGAAGCCCAGAAAGTGGTGCAAGAGCACAATGGTGGGGTAAAGGCAGAGCCCTGGGGTAAAGCCAGGGTGCTGGTGTAAAGCCAGAGCAGTGGCGTAAAGGCAAAGAGCTCTGGTGCAAGGACGAGGTTTGGCGCAAGAAGACGACGCCGGCACAAATCCGAAGCACGGGGCCAAGAAACCGGGAGGAGTCGCAGGGGTAAAGCCGGAGCTGTGGTGCAAAGGCAGGATGAGGGTGTAAAGGCAAAGCAGCGGCGTGAGGGGGGAACGGTGGCGTAAGGGCAGGATGTTGGTGTAAAGCCAAAACCTTGGAGTAAAGCGGAAACCTTGGGGTAAAACCGAAACCTTGGGGTAAAGCTGAAACCTTGGGGTAAAGGCGAAACCTTGGGGTAAAACTGAAACCCTGGGGTAAAGCCGAAACCCTGGGGTAAAGGTGAAATCTTGGGGTAAAGCTGAAACCTTGGGGTAAAGGTGAAATCTTGGGGTAAAGGCAAAACCTTGGGGTAAAGGCGAAACCTTGGGGTAAAGGTGAAATCTTGGGGTAAAGGCAAAACCTTGGGGTAAAGCCACAGCACAGGTGTAAACCCAAAGCCCTGGCACAAGATCACGACACTGGTGTAAAGCCAAAATGCTGAGGGGAAAGCCAAGGTGTTGGTGTAAAGTCAGGGCCAAAGGGCTGGTGTAAAGCTGAGCAGCCTGCACGAAGCCAGTGCGACACCGAGACGCGGCGTAAAGCCAGGGCGACGGTGCAAGGCCGGCACAAAGTCACAATGCCAGGGCTGTGCCGAGGGGTAAAGCCGAGGTGCTGGGGTAAAGACGAGATGCTGGGGTAAAGCTGAGGTGCTGGGGTAAAGCCGAGATGCTGGGGTAAAGCCGAGATGCTGGGGTAAAGTGGAGGTGCTGGGGTAAAGCTGAGGTGCTGGGGTAAAGCCGAGGTGCTGGGGTAAAGCTGAGGTGCTGGGGTAAAGCCGAGGTGCTGGGGTAAAGCTGAGGTGCTGGGGTAAAGCCAAGACACCAGCACGAAGCCAAGACACCTGTGTGATGCCAAGATGCTGGTGTAAAGCCAAGATGCCGGCACAACACCGAGACAGCAGCGTGAAGCTGAGCTGCTGAGGTGATGCCAAGATACCGGTGTAAAGCCAAGGTGTCGGTGTAAAGCCAAGGCACCGGCACGAAGCCGAGATGCCGGTAAAACATTGAGATGCCAGCGCGGTGCTGAGACACTGGCGTGAAACTGAGGTGTCGGTGTAAAGCCAAGGCACCAGCCTGATGCCGAGGTGCTGGTGAAACGCCGAGGTGCCGGCACCGAACCGAGATGTTGGTACCAAACTGAGATGCCGGTACCAAACCGAGATGCCGGTACCAAACCGAGATGCCAGCAACAAACGAAGATGCAGACACTAAGCCGAGACCTTGGTACCAAACTGAGATGCTGGTACCAAGATGAGATGCTGGTACCAAACCAAGATGCCGGCTCAAAACTGAGATGCCGGCAACAAACCAAGATGCTGGCACAAAGCTGAGATCTTGGTACCAAATCGAGATCCCGGCACCAAACCGAGATGTTGGTACCAAACTGAGATGCTGGTACCAAGATGAGATGCTGGTACCAAACTGAGACACCGGCACCAAACCGAGATGCTGGTACCAAACCAAGATGCCGGCTCAAAACTGAGATGCCGGCAGCAAAACGAGATGCTGGCACAAAGCTGAGATCTTGGTACCAAACCGAGATGCCGGTACCAAACTGAGATGCCGGTATCAAGCCGAGATGTTGGTACCAAATTGTGATGCTGGTACCAAGATGAGATGCCGGCACCAAACCGAGATGCTGGTACCAAACTGAGACACCGCTATTAAACTGAGATGTTGGTACCAAACCAAGATGCCGGCTCAAAACTGAGATGCTGGCAACAAACCGAGATGCCGGCAACAAACCAAGATGCTGGCACAAAGCTGAGATCTTGGTACCAAACCGAGGTGCCGGTACCAAACTGAGATGCCGGTATCAAGCCGAGATGTTGGTACCAAGCCGAGACGCCAGCTCCAAGCCGAGATGCCGTCCCGATGCCGCAATGCCGCGATGCCGCGATGCCGAACACGGTGGGCTGAGGCTCTGGGGGTCTGCGGGCGTCCCGGGGGGTCGTGGCGGTGCCGGGGGGGTCACAGTGGTGCCGGGGACGGCGGCGAAGCCCGGGCGCTAATTCCCGGCATCGATCAAGGCGGGATGAGAGCCATAAATTATTGTGACAAGATGCGAGTGGCGCTGCGATCGATCCGGTGCCGCCGACACACCACGACACCGCCGAACACGTGTGGGGCAACCCCCGGGCCGGGGAGCAAGGGCAGAGCCACGCGGGACAGCGCGGAGCGTGTGGCACGCGGGTGTGAAGGAACACGGAAGACGTGTGTCCGAGCGGGCAGAGCACACGCGTGTACGTGAGCAGAGCACACATAGACACACGTGCCGAGCACGCGTGCCTCAGTGTGCAGAGCACGAAGCACACGCGTGAGGGTGTGCAGAGCACACGTGTGCTGAGAGTGTGAGCCCCGGGGGGGGGTAGCGCACGCGCCTCGGAGTGCGCAGAGCACACGTGTGCGGGTGGGCAGAGCACACGTGCCGAGGCGTGCAGGATGCACACGCAAAGGCGTGCACGGTACGTGTGCCTGAGTGTGCAGAGCACGCGTGTATGGAGGTAACGGGCACGTGGAGCACACGCGTGAGGCTGCACGGAGCACACTCGCCGAGGTGTGCAGAGCACGCGTGCAAATGCACGCGGAGCACACGGGGAAGAGCGCGTTGACGAGGGCGAGCGGAGCACGGGCACCGGCGTGCGCGGAGCACGGAGCTCACGTGGAAGGGCGTGCGGAGCACACGTGCAAAGGACACTCAGAACCTGCATTCCCAGCGGTGCCACACGCGTGTGCGAGCCCTGCCGCCCTGCCAGGAGCACCAGGGGTGTGCGATCGCACGCGTGAGCTCCCCACACACACACACATGTCGCATTCTGAGCACACCCCCCACACACCCCCCACAGGGGTTTTTGGGTTCAAACCGACTGCTTTGGGGTCACTGGGGGGGGGGGGCAGAGCCGGCAGCACACGCGTGACATTCTCGGTGCACACGCACGTGTCGTGACACACGGCACCACTGAGCCCCCCCCCCCAACTCCGCAGCCCCCCCTGCCATGGGGCTGGGGCCTATAGGGTTATGGGTTCTATAGGGTGTGGGGAGTATTGGGAGTGAGTCTGGGGTCTATAGGGGTCTATAAGGGTCTATAGGGTCTATAAGGGTCTATAGGGTCTGCTGTGCCTAAGGGGATTAATGGAGGGGTAGTGGGATCTATAGGGGTCTATAGGGTCTCTAAGGGTTGGGGGGGCTGTATGGGACCCATAGTGTCTGTAGGGGTCTATGGGGTCTATAAGGTGGGGGGGTCTATCAGGGAATAGAGGGTTGAGGGGCTGTAGGGTCTATAGGAGCCATAGGGTCTGTGGGAGCTACAGAGGCTATAGGAGCTCTGGAGGCTGCGGGGACCATAGAAGCTATAGGGGCTATGGGGACTGGAGAGGGGCTATAGGATCTATAAGATCTATAGGAGCCACGGGGCTAAGGTGTCTGTACAGGGTTATGGGGGTCTATAGAGGCTGCAGGAGCTATAGGGGCTAAGGGGTCTATGGAGGCTATAGGAGCCATAGGGGCTAAGGGGTCTATGGAGGCTATAGGAGCCGTAGGGGCTAAGGGGTCCATGGAGGCTATAGGAGCCGTAGGGGCTAAGGGGTCCATGGAGGCTATAGGAGCCGTAGGGGCTAAGGGGTCCATGGAGGCTATAGGAGCCATAGGGGCTAAGGGGTCCATAGGGGGCTATGGGGGCCATAGGGTTCATAGCGGCTAAGGGTTCTATAGGAGACTATAGGGTCTATGTAGCTATAGGGGCTATGTGGGGGTGCTTTAGGGTCAATAGGGTCTATGGGGCTATAGGGTCTATAGGGGCTATGGGGGATCTATGGGGCTGGGGGGAGGCTACAGAGTCTATAGGGGCTATGGGGAGGCTATGGGGCTATAGAGTCTATAGGGTCTCTGGGGTCTGTAGGGGCCGCTGATGGATTCCCGCCGTTGTCTCTTAATCTCCGGCGCGATCGATTCGCTATTTCCCTTTGTTGCCAGAAACTTCGATCCTGACCGGGGCCTGGGGGGGGGGGGGGGGGGGGGGCGAGGGGGGTGTGTGGGAGGGAGCGGGCACAGCCGCCCCGAGGCCACGGCGATGGGCGCTGGGGGCCGGGGAGAGATCGGGGAGAGGCGCCCCGAGGCCATGGCGATGGGCGCTGGGAGGAAGGAGAACGGGGGGGGAGCCCGGGGAGAGGCGCCCCGAGGCCACGGCGATGGGCGCTGGGAGGAAGGAGAACGGGGGGAGCCGCCCCGAGGCCACGGAGATGGGAGAGGAGCGGTGGCGGGGGGGGGGGGGAGGAGGGGAGCGGGCCGGAGGTGCTCCGGGGGGAGCCCAGGGAGAGCAGCCCCGAAGCCGCGGCGATGGGCGCTGGGAGGAAGGAGAACGGGGGGGAGCCCGGGGAGAGGCGCCCCGAAGCCGCGGCGATGGGCGAGGAAAGAGAACGGGAGGAGCTCGGGGGAAGGGGAAGGGGAAGGGGAAGGGGGGGGTTTGCTCAAGCCCAGCCGCCCCGAGGCCACGGCGATGGGCGCGAGATCGGGGGGGTGGGGGGGATGAAGGGATCCGGTTCGTCCGCGAGGAAAGTTCTCAACTCACCGCGGGGCGACTCCGCATCCGGGTCGGGGCCACTCTAAGGGATCCCGGGCATCCGCACCGGGAGAACCGGGATGGAGGGACCGGGATAGCGGGGATGGAACGGGGACGGCGAGGATGGAGGGACCGGAGTCGGGGATGGAGGGACCGGGATAGCGGGGACGGGGGCACCGGGGATGGAACCGGGATAGCGGGGACGGTGAGGATGGAGGGACCGGGACAGCGGGGATGGAGCCGGGATGCAGGGATCGAGGTCGGGGAAGCGGAGATGGAACCGGGACAGCGGGGACGGAGCAGGGGCGGTGAGGATGGAGGGACCGGGACAGCGGGAATGCGGGGACCGGGATCGGGGAAGCGGGGATGGAAAGGGACAGCGGGGACGGACCAGGAACGATGAGGATGGAGGGACCGGGACAGCGGGGATGGAGCCGGGACGGCGGGGATGCGGGGACCGGGGTCGGGGAAGCGAGGATGCAGGGATGGAAGGAGCGGGGAAGGAGGGAGCGGGGATGGAGGGAGCGGGGATGGAGGGAGCGGAGAAGGAGGGAGCGGGGATGCAGGGATCGGGGATGGAGGGATCGGGACAGCGGGGATGGAGGGAACGGGGATGGAGGGAGCGGAGAAGGAGGGAGCAGGGATGCAGGGATCGGGGATGGAGGGATCGGGACAGCGGGGATGGAGGGAGCGGAGTGGGACGAAGCGGGGAGGGAATGACCGGGAGGGAGCGGGGCTGGAGGGGATGAAGAGATCGGGATCAGAGGGGATGGAGGGACAGGGATGGAGGGATCGGGATCAGAAGGGATGGAGGGATCGGGACAGAGGGGATGGAGGGACAGGGATGGAGGGATCGGGATCAGAAGGGATGGAGGGACAGGGATGGAGGGAGAGGGGTCGGTGGGATCGGGGTTGGTCGGGATGGAGGGACAAGGGATGAAGAGATAGGGATCAGAGGGGATGGAAGGGGAGGAGATGGAGGGATCGGGGTGGGAAAGATCGGGATAGAGGGATGGGTACCAGCGGGATCGTTGGGATTGGGGTCGGTGGGGGTGGAGGGATCGGGATAGAGGGGATGGAGGGAGCAGGGATGGAGGGTTTGGGGTCGGAAAGATCGGGATAGAGAGGTTGGAATCAGCGGGATTGTTGGGATCGGGGTCGGTGGAGACGGAGGGATCGGGATAGAGGGGATGGAGAGACCAGGGATCAGCGGGGATGGAGGGATCGGGGTCGGAAAGATCGGGATAGAGGGATCGGGGCAGTGGCGGCGGGAGAAGAAGGAGGGAGGACGAGAAGAGGAGAGAGGGATGGAGGGAGCGGGCAGGGGAGAAGGGAGGGGAGAGGGACGGGGCAGGGGGAGGGAGGGAAAGGAGAGGAGAGGAGGGATGGAGGGAGCGGGGCAGGGATGGAGGAGGGATGACAGGAATGAGGGGAGCGGGACAGGACCCGGAGGAGGGGTGCAAAGATGGACAGAGCAGGGCAGGACCCGGGAGGGGGATGGAGGGAGCGGAGAAGGGATGGAACGAGTGGAGAAGGGATGGAGGGAGCGGAGAAGGGATGGAACGAGTGGAGAAGGGATGGAGGGAGCGGAGAAGGGATGGAACGAATGGAGAAGGGATGGAGGGAGCGGAGAAGGGATGGAACGAGCGGAGAAGGGATGGAGGGAGCGGAGAAGGGATGGAACGAGCGGAGAAGGGATGGAGGGAGCAGGGATTGGAGAAGGGATGGAGGGAGCAGGGATTGGGGGGGATGCAGGGACGGGGGAGAAGAGCAGGACCCAGAGGAGGGATGGAGGGAGAGGGAAAGGGATGCGGGAAGCGGGTGGGAAGGGGATGCGGGGACAGAGGGATGCGGGAGGGATTTGGGGCAGGAGGGATGTGGGGACAGAGGGACGCAGGAGGGATGCGGGGTTTGAGGGATGCGGGGACAGAGGGATGCAGGAGGGATTTGGGGCAGGAGGGATGCGGGGACAGAGGGACACGGGGACAGAGGGATGCGGGGACAGAGGGATGTGGGGACAGAGGGATGCGGGGACAGAGGGACACGGGGACAGAGGGATGGGGGGACAGAGGGATGCAGGAGGGACGTGGGGCAGGAGGGATGTGGGGACAGAGGGACGCGGGGACAGAGGGATGTGGGGACAGAGGGACGCGGGAGGGATTTGGGGCAGGAGGGATGTGGGGACAGAGGGACGCGGGGACAGAGGGACGCGGGGACAGAGGGATGCAGGAGGGATGCGGGGCAGGAGGGACGTGGGGACAGAGGGACGCGGGGACAGAGGGATGCAGGAGGGATGCGGGGCAGGAGGGACGTGGGGACAGAGGGATGCGGGGACAGAGGGACGCGGGGACAGAGGGACGCAGGAGGGATGCGGGGACAGAGGGACGCGGGGACAGAGGGACGCAGGAGGGATGCGGGGCAGGAGGGATGCGAGGCCGGAGGCTGCGGGGCCGAGGGACGCGGGCAGGGGCGGTGGCGGCGCGGGGTTTAAGTAGCGGCCGAGCGGGCGGCGGATCGATGGATATAATTTTCCTCAAACTCGGAAAATAAAGTTCATCGCTGATCAAATTTGAAAACAGATGTGGCGGCGCGGCCCGGAATGGGCTTCGATCCGGGGGCGAGGGGCGAGGACGCCGTCCGCCGCGCACACGCGTGTGCACAGACCCGCGGGAGGCCGGCGAGGGGCCGCGCACACGCGTGTGCAAGCGTGTGAAGAGGCACCAGGGCGATCTCTGCGGGCCAGGCCACACACGCGCGTGTCACAGATGAGCACGGGCTTGCACACGCGACGTGCGTGTGAGCACACACGCAATCCAGGAGCTCCTCGTGCCCGGGGTTGCACACGGATCCGTGCTGGCACAAGCGTGTATGAGAAAGCACACTCGTGTGAGCCCCTGCACACACGTGTGCTCCCGTGCACACACATGTGAGCCTACACATGGTCCTGCACACACGTGTGCCCCTGAACACAAGTCCCTGCACACGCGTGTGCCCCCAAACACCAAGTCCTGCATACACGTGTGCCCCCACACATGGCCCTGCACACGCGTGTGCCCCCACACGCCCATCACGGCGCTCCCCTCCCCAAACCTCAGCTTTAGTTTTGGAGGAGGGGAGGAAGCGTCCCCCAAATTTGAAGACTGGGGGAGACCTTTTACTCCCCAAATTCATTCAATTCCCCCTTCTGTTTGAGGGGACCCCATCTCTACCTCAAAACTTCTTAAGGGGTCCCCCCCCTACCCTTGGCCACCCCCCTCCCATGGTCCCCCTATTCCGTCTCAGGGTCCCAGATACAGGGGGGGTCCCCCCAAACCCTCCTTTCCATCCCAGGATCCCACAGGTGGGGGGGGTCCCCCAATTCCCCCCCATCCCAGTGGTCCCATAGCGGGGGGGGGGGGTCCCTCCAATCCCAGGATCCCAGATAGGAGGGTGACCCCACTTCCATCTCAAGCAAGGGGGGGGTCCCCCCACTCCATCCCAGGGTCCTAGACTGGGGGGTCCCCCCAATCCATCCCAAGCAGGGGGGTCCCCTCAACCCCCCCCATCCCTCCCCTGGTCCCACAGGCTGAGGGGTCCCCCCAATCCCCCTCATTCCAATAATCCCAAGCAGCCCCTCCTTCCCCTCCAGTCCCACAGGCCGGGGGGGTCCCCCCAATTTCCCCCCAGTCCAACAGGCAGGGGAGTCCCCCAATCTCCCCCCCTGGTCCCAAAGGTGGGGGATCCCCCCATTTAATCCCAAGCAGGGGGTCCCCCCAATATCCCCCCGATCCCAGAGGCAGGGGGGGGTCCTCCAATTTCCCCCATGACCCCAGGCAGGGGGGTTCCCCCAATTTCCCCCCTGGTCCTAGAGGCAGGGGGGGTCCCCCGTTTCCCCCCATGATCCCAATGATCCCAAGCAGGGGGGTCCCCCCATTCCCCCCCTTGTCCCTCCCCTGGTCCCACAAGCAAGGGAGGTCCCCCAATCCCCCTCACGATCCCAAGCAGGGGGGGTCCCCCCAATCCCCTTCATGATCCCAAGCAGGGGGGAGGTCCCCCAATACCCTTCATAATCCCAAGCAGGGAGGGGGTCCCCCCAATACCCTTCATGATCCCAAGCAGGGGGGGTCCCCCCAATCCCCTTCATGATCCCAAGCAGGGAGGGGGTCCCCCAATCCCCCTCACGATCCCAAGCAGGGAGGAGGGTCCCCCCAATCCCCCTCCTTATCCCTCCCCTGGTCCCACAGACAAGGGGGGGTCCCCCAATCCCCCTCACGATCCCAAGCAGGGGGGGTCCCCCAATACCCCTTCATGATCCCAAGCAGGGGGGGTCCCCCCAATCCCCTTCATGATCCCAAGCAGGGAGGGGGTCCCCCCAATCCCCTTCATGATCCCAAGCAGGGGGGGTCCCCCAATTTCCCCCCTGGTCCCACAGGCAAGGGGGGGGTCCCCCAATCACCCTCACAATCCCAAGCAGGGGGGGTCCCCCAATTTCTCCCCTGGTCCCACAGGCAAGGGGGGGTCCCCCAATCCCCCTTCATGATCCCAAGCAGGGAGGGGGTCCCCCCAATCCCCCTCACGATCCCAAGCAGGGAGGAGGGGGGTCCCCCCATTTTCCCCCCCATCCCTCCCCTGATCCCACAGGCGGGGGGGGTCCCCCAATCCCCCACGGCGGGGGGGGTCCGTCCGGAGCCGCCTGTGTTTTCGTATCTGTCTGCTCTCCTGGAATTATGAAAAATACCCCCATCGACAGCGCGGCTCAGCTTCGATTACGGCAGATAGGACATGACAGCCCCCGATCAATAGCAGGCCCGGCCTATAAAGTGTCAAGTAATGAATCAATTTCGACTAAATTTTCCATTTTTCAGGGGCCGTTCGCCGAGAGAAGAATATCCTCTTTTGTAAAGATATTATTATCGATTGCGGCGGCAATTTGACATCAGGGGTAGTTAATTCCACTCAGAATAAAATTGAAAACACTTGAGAGCGGGGAGAGAGGGAGAGACAAAGGAGAGAGGGGAGGGGGAGAGGGAGAGGGGGGGGATGGACAGAGGGACGGCGGCGGGACGAGCCGGGCTGGGGGGTGATGGGGGGGGACGGGGGGGAGAGGGGATATGGGGGTGATGGGGGGGTACGGGGGGGACAGGGGATATGGGGGTGATGGGGGTGATGGGGGGGGACTGGGGGACAGGGACATGGGGGTGATGGGGGTGATGGGGGGGGAAAGGGGATGGGGGGTGATGGGGGGGGACAGGGGGGACAGGGGGGGCAGGGACATGGGGGTGATGGGGGGGTACAGGGGGGAGAGGGGGTGGATGGACAGAGGGACGGCGGCGGGACGAGCCGGGCTGGGGGGTGATGGGGGGGGACGGGGGGGAGAGGGGATATGGGGGTGATGGAGGGGTACGGGGGGGGACAGGGGGGCAGGGACATGGGGGTGATGGGGGGGTACAGGGGGGGAAAGGGGATGAGGGGTGATGGAGGGGTACAGGGGGGCAGAGATATGGGGGTGATGGAAGGGTAAGGGGGGAGAGATATGGGGGTGATGGAGGGGTACGGGGGGGAAGGGCATGAGGGGTGATGGAGGGGTAAGGGGGAGCAGAGATATGGGGGGTGATGGAGGGGTACGGGGGGGAAAGGGGGTGCAGAGATAAGGGCGTGATGGAGGGGTACAGGGGGAGAGGGGGCAGAGATACAGGGGAGATGGAGGGGTACAGGGGGGGAAAGGGGGGGCAGAGATATGGGGTTGATGGAGGGGTACAGGGAGGGAAAGGGGATGAGGGGTGATGGAGGGGTAAGGGGAGAAAAGGGGGGGATAGGGATATGGGGGTGATGGAGGGGTACAGGGAGGGAAAGGGGATGAGGGGTGATGGAGGGGTAAGGGGAGAAAAGGGGGGATAGGGATATGGGGGTGATGGAGGGGTACAGGGAGGGAAAGGGGATGGGGGGTGATGGAGGGGTAAGGGGGGAAAAGGGGGACAGAGATAAGGGGGTGATGGAGTGGTAAAGAGAGGGAAAAGGGATGAGGGGTGATGGAAGAGGGGAAAACGGGAGGGGACAGGGATAAGGGGGATACAGAGAGATAAGGGGGGGGATGCAGGGCTAAGGGGGGGATAGGGATAAAGGGATGACCGAGAGATAAGGGGGGGGATACAGGGATAAAGGGGTGATGTGGGGGATAAGTGGTATGCGGGGATAAAGGGGTGCAGGGATAAGAAGGGATGGCGGAGAGATAAGGGGGATACGAGGATAAGGCGGGATGCAGAGATAAGGGGGTGATGTGGGATAAGTGGGATGCGGGGATAAAGGGGGTGACAGACGGATGAAGGGGGGATAAGGGGGGGATGGAGATGTTGAGAGGAGATGGAAGGGTAAGGGGGTGACGGGAAGGTGATGAAAAGCTGGGGGATACCGAGATGCAGGGGTGCCGGGGGGGTGCACGGATAAAGGGGGGCCGTGAGGATGCAGACGGGTGGACAGAGATAAACTGGGTGGGAGGCAGAGTGGGACAGACAGACAGACGGACACCAGTGCTGGAGGCCAGGGGGACAGGCAGGACAGATGGACACGGGGGGGACAGGATGGGGACCCCCCTGGGATGCATGAGGGGGTCACACAGCACCGAGCGCCCCCCAAACCCGTGTCTGTGTGCACACGCGTGTGGTCCCATGTCACCATGTGTGTGCAGGGCCCGTGTGCACACACACACACGTGTGCTTGTGGCTGCGCGTGCCCCTCCCTCCCAGGGCACCCCCGCATCCCCCCAGGGACCCCAATATCCGCAGCTGGGCTGGTGTGGGGGAGTCCGGCTGTTCCCTGGCCCAGGACACCTCCCTGCCTTCCCCGTCCTGCAGCAGCCTGCAGCCCGCAGCCCGCATCCCACAGCATCCCGCATCCCACAGCATCCCGCATCCCACAGCTGCCTGCATCCCACAGCTGCCTGCATCCCACAGCAGCCCACAGCAGCCCGCATCCCACAGCAGCCTGCATCCCACAGCAGCCTGCATCCCACAGCTGCCTGCAGCCCGCAGCTGCCTGCATCCTACGTCCTGCAGCAACGTGCATCCTGCATCCCGTAGCAGCCTGTATCCTGCAGCCTGCATCCTACATCCCACCTCCTGCAGCAACCTGCAGCCTTCATCCCGCATCCTGCATCCTACACCCTGCAGCAACCCACATCCAGCATCCCACAGCATCCTGCATCCCACAGCTGCCTGCATCCCACGTCCTGCAGCAACGTGCATCCTGCATCCCGTAGCAGCCTGTATCCCGCAGCCTGCATCCTACATCCCACCTCCTGCAGCAACCTGCAGCCTTCATCCCACACCCTGCAGCAACCCACATCCTGCATCCCACATCCTGCATCCCACAGCACTCTGCAGCAGCCTGTATCCCGCATCCCGTGCCCCGCAGCAGCCTGCAGCCCACATCCTGCATCCCCCAGCCTTGCAGCAACCCGCATTCCACATCCCTCGCTGTCAGCCCGCAGCCCTCAGGACCCCGAGGCACCCGGCAGCATCCCGCACCCCATATCCCAGACCTTGCACCCCACATTCCACATCTCGCACCCCACAGCATCCTGCCGCCCGCATTCCACTCTACGACGTTCCGTGCCCCACATCCCACCCCCCATCCAATATCTCACCCCATAGCATGCTGTGCCCCGCAGTGTCCCATATCCCATGCCTGTAGCCTGCACCCCACATCCCACAGCATCC
This sequence comes from Cuculus canorus, assembly GCF_017976375.1. Lineage (NCBI taxonomy): Eukaryota > Metazoa > Chordata > Aves > Cuculiformes > Cuculidae > Cuculus > Cuculus canorus. Next base: position 147,911 of record NC_071435.1, read on the forward strand.
TGCACCCCACAGCATCCCATCTCCTGCACTCCACACCTCAAACCCTGCACTCCGCAGCATCCCATATCCTGCATCCCACACCCCATGGTATCCTGCATCCCGTATTCCATATCCCACACCATCCCATATCCCGTACCCTACAGGATCCTGCACCCCACACCATCCTGTACCCCATATCCTGTACCCCACACCGTCCTGTATCCCATATCCTGCACCCCACACCGTCCTGTATCCCATATTCCACATTACCCCACACCATCCCCTATCCCGCACCACACAGCATCCCGTATCCCACCCCACAGCATCCCATACCCCGCACCCCATAGTATCCCGTATCCCCTACCCTGCACCCCACACCATCCCGTACCCCCTATCTGCGCCCCACAGCACCCCATATCCCACACCCCACAGCACCCCGTATCCCACACCTCACAGCATCCCATATCCCACACCCCATAGTATCCCGTATCCCCTACCCTGTACCCCACACCATCCCACACCCCACAGCATCCAATACCCCCTGTCCTGCATCCCACAGCATCCCATATCCCACACCCCACAGCACCCCGTATCCCACACTCCATAGCATCCTGTATCCCCTACCCTGCGCCCCACAGCACCCCCTATCCCGCGCCCCACAGCACCCCGTATCCCGTACCCCACACCATCCCGTATCCCCTATCTGCGCCCCACAGCACCCCCTATCCCACACCCCACAGCATCCCGTATCCCGTACCCCACAGCATCCCGTATCCCCTATCTGCGCCCCACAGCACCCCGTATCCCGTACCCCACAGCATCCCGTATCCCCTATCTGCGCCCCACAGCACCCCGTATCCCGGGCCCTATCCCCCTGCGCAGCCCGGGGGGGCTCTCGGGGTTCCCCCCGTCCGGACTCGGCTGCGCATTATTCCGGGGACGATGAATCTTTCATGAGCGATTTGCGCCGCCGCCCCGCGTTGTTTAATGTTTCAATTTGGCGGCAGCAAACATTCAATCAGGCGGATGAAGTGGTTAATGCGCCCATCGCTCAACTGTCGCCCCACCGCCGGGACCCCCCCCCGCCCATGGGGGGTCCCCCCAGTGTCCCCATCGGATCCCAACGTCCCATCCTGGGCATCAACACCCAACAGCCAACCTGTCACCCCACTGTTGGGACCCCCAGACCCCCCCCATGTCCCCCCCACATCCCATGGGGACCCCCAGACCCCCCCCCATGTCCTCCCAAATCCCATGGGGACCCCCCAGACCATCCCCCCTATGTCCCCCCACATCCCACGGGGTCCCATAGGATCCCATGTTGACCCCCCCCCAATGTCCCCATCGGATCCCAACGTCCCATCCTGGGCATCAACACCCAACAGCCAACCTGTCACCCCACTGTTGGGACCCCCAGACCCCCCTCACATCCCATGGGCACCCCCAGACCCCCCTCCCATGTCCCCCCAAATCCCATGGGGACCCCCCAGACCCCCCACATCGCACGGGGTCCCATAGGATCCCATGTTGACCCCCCCGATGTCCCCCCAATGTCCCCATCGGATCCCAACGTCCCATCCTGGGGATCAATGGGATCATCACCCAACACCCAACCTGTCACCCCACTGTTGGGACCCCCACGGGACCCCCACAGAACCCCCCCCCATCCCATGGGACTCCCAGAGCTCCCCCACATCCCATGGGGACCTACAGACCCCCCCACTTCCCTCACATCCCATGGGACCCCCAGAGCCCCCCCACATCCCCCCACATCCCCCCACATCCCATGGGACCCCCAGAGCTCCCCCACATCCCCTCACATCCCATGGGGACCCCCAGAGCCCCCCTACATCCCATGGGGACTCCCAGAGCCCCCCACATCCCATGGGGACCGCCAGAGCCCCCCCACATCCCATGGGACCCCCAGAGCCCCCCACATCCCATGGGGACCCCCAGAGCCCCCCATGTCTCCCCACATCCCACGGGGACCACCAGGCCGCGCTCTGTCCCCCTGTGTCCCCACGGGGTCCTGGCTGGGCAGGAGACAGACAGACAGACAGACGGGACACGGGGATGGACACAGGACAGAGACGGGACAGGAGGACGGGGACAGACAGACGGATGGACACAGAGACAGGACACAGGGACACACGGACAGACACACAGATGGGACACGGGGACAGAGGACGGACGTGGGATACGCAGGATGAGACAGGACAGACAGACGGCACACGAGGACAGGGCACAGGACACACGGACGGGACACGGGGACAGGAGATGGGGACACACGGACAGGACACAGAGACAGACAGACAGACAGGACATGGGGACACATGGATGGGACACACAAATGGGACACACGGACGGGACATGGGGACAGACATGCGGGACATGGGGACACATGGATGGGACACACGGACGGGACACACGGACGCATGGATGGGACATGGGACAGGACACACGGACAGGACACGGGGACACACGGACGGGACACGGGGACGGGATACGGACAGGACACAGAGACAGACAGACAGACAGACAGGGGGACACACGGACAGGGCCGGTCCCCCTCCTTGTGGCCGCTGGGGGGGGGGGGGCGGCTCTGGACTCCCCCATCCCCTCCCTAATTGCTCAGCGATAATTAACAGCGGGGGGGGGGGGGGGCTGGATGAGAAGGGGGGGGTGGGGGGGGGAGGCACCAGGGACCCCCACGGAGTGCCTGTCCCAGTATGGGGGCGGGGAGAGCCTTGGGGGTCCCGAGGGGGCAGCAGAATGGGGGGGGCCCGTTTGGGGGGGGCCCGGTGAGAGGGGGGGGGAGGAGAACAGGGAGCTGGGGGGGGGGGGTCTCGGGGGGCGGGGGGCAGCGGAACAGGGGGGTCTCGGGGGGGGGCTCGGTGCGGGGGGGGCAGCGGAACAGGGGGGTCTCGGGGGGGGGGATCGGCGCGGGGGGGGGCAGCGGAACAGGGGTGTCTCGGGGGGGTCTCGGCTCGGGGGGGGCAGCGGAACAGGGGGGTCTCGGGGGGGGGTCTCGGCGCGGGGGGGGCAGCGGAACAGGGGGGTCTCGGGGGGGGTCTCGGCGCGGGGGGGGCAGCAGAACAGGGGTGTCTCGGGGGGTCTCAGGGGGGGTCTCGGCGCGGGGGGGCCCGGGGGGGGTCAGCGGAACAGGGGTGTCTCGGGGGGGGTCTCGGCGCGGGGGGGCCCGGGGGGGGTCAGCGGAACAGGGGGCTCTCGGGGGGGGTCTCGGGGGGGGTCTCGGCTCGGGGGGGTCTCCGGGGGGGGTCTCGGCTCGGGGGGTCTCGGGGGGGGGGGGTCAGCGGAACAGGGGTGTCTCGGGGGGGGTCTCGGCGCGGGGGGGGGCAGCGGAACAGGGGTGTCTCGGGGGGGGTCTCGGGGGGTCTCGGCGCGGGGGGGGGGCAGCGGAACAGGGGGTTCTCGGGGGTGTCTCGGGGGGGGTCTCGGCGCGGGGGGGCCCGGGGGGGGCAGCGGAGCGGAGCGGCCGCCGCGCTGATCAATATTCGATTTAGGTGCTAATTCGCCGCCGCCGGAGCTGTCAGAGGGTGATGGATGGGGGGCGGCGGGGGGCGGGGGGGCACCGGGGGGGGCACCGGCACCGGGGGGGGGGGGGCGGGAGGGAGGCACGGGGCGGGGGGCGCAAAGAGGGGGGGCAAGAGGGAGGGGCGGGGGGGCAGGAGGGGTCTCGAAGGGGCGGGGGGGGGGAGGACAGGGACCCCATAACCCACTTGGGGTCCCCCCTAACCGGGCTGGGGACCCCAAAACCGGGATAAAGGATCCCCAACATGGAGGGAAGGGACCTCGGGACACACCTGGGATCCCCAAACCGGGGGAAGGGACACCCCCCCCCTCCAAACCAGCCCAGGGACCCCAAATCAGGCTGGGGACCCCCAAAACCAGGAGGGACCCCCAAAAACCAGCCCCTCCTGCACCCAGGGACCCCAAAACCAGAGTGAGGACCCCAAAACCAGCCCCTCCTGCACCCAGGGACCCCCAAAACCAGAGTAAGGACCCCAAAACCAGCCCCTCCTGCACCCAGGGACCCCCAAAACCAGAGTAAGAACCCCAAAACCAGCCCCTCCTGCACCCAGGAACCCCAAAACCAGAGTAAGGACCCCCAAACCAGCCCCTCCTGCACCCAGGAACCCCAAAACCAGAGTAAGGACCCCCAAACCAGCCCCTCCTGCACCCAGGGACCCCAAAACCAGAGTAAGAACCCCAAACCCAGCCCCTCCTGCACCCAAGGGTCCCCAAAAGCAGAGTAAGGACCCCCAAACCAGCCCCTCCTGCACCCAGGGACCCCAAAACCAGAGTAAGGACCCCCAAAACCAGCCCCTCCTGCACCCAAGGGTCCCCAAAAGCAGGGTGGGAGCCCCCAAAACCAGACTAAGGACCCCCCAAACCAGGCTGGGGTCCCCCAGGACACCCCAATCCCCCCCCTCCCCCAGCACCCACAGCTGAGGGAAGGGACGAACACCCCCCCCCCCCCCAAGTCCCCCCCAGCCCGAAGATGGATGGTGGCGGCGGCGCCGAGCGTTAATTAACACTTGAGTTAATTAGTTCGGGCCCATTTACGAGTAAAATGTTTTGATTAGGGAATTTGCGTGGCGGCGCCGGGTGATGGATGGGCCCCCCCCTACCCCCCTCCCGCCGTAAACAGGCATCAATCAGGGGGGGATGGGGGCGCCTAGAGATTGGGGGGGCGATATTTGGGAGGGGGGGTGTCATTTGGGGTGGTTATTAGGGCAGTTATTGCAGGGGGGGTGGTGTCATTGCGGCCTCCGTTAACCCGTGTCCCTACTGACGGCCCCGGCTTGGGGCGGTGCTGCCCCCTGGTGGAAGGGGAGGGGGGGGCACAGAGGGGGGGCCGGAGGTTCTAACCCCTCCGTTCCCCGCCATAGCACTACCATAGGCCCCTATAGCCCCCCCCATATTCCCCTATATTGCCTTATAGTGCCCTATAGCGCCTCCAAGCCCCCCAAAAGCCTCCCCCAGCCCCCTAAATCCCCCTCTAGAGCTCCCCATATGCCCCCAACAGCCCCTCAGCAGTCCCCCTCAGACCCCCAGCAGCCCCCCAATAGATCCCCCGGGTCCACTATAGCCCCCCAACAGCCTCCCAGACCCCCTATAGCCCCCCCCTTAGACCCCCAGACCCCCTATAGCCCCCCAACAGCCTCCCAGACCCCCTATGGCCCCCCAGCAGCCCCCTCAGACTCCCTTTGGGCCCCCAACAGCTCCCTTAGACCCCCCTATGGGCCCCCAACACCCCCAGGCCCCCTATAGCCCCCCAACAGCCACCCCAAACCCCCACAGACGCCCCCCCCCCCCCCCCCCCCAAGTCTCGCGCCTGTAGCGATCGATCTTCATCAGTGGCAGTGATTAACGGGAGGGGGCGGAGCCACTCATTAGCGTTAATGAGGAGATGGAGAGGGGGAGGTGGCAGCGCCGCCCCCCCAGACTCCAACGCCTTAAAGGTCTTGGGGGGGACCGGGGGGGTCCTAAAGGTTCTGGGGGGGTTCCCGAGGTCCCCAATGGTCCGAGGGGGGTCCCCAAACGGTCCACGAGGTGTCCTTGATATCCCCAATGGTTCTGGGAGGTCCCTGGGGTCCCCAGTTGTCGTAGGAGGCCCCTGGGGGTCCCCTGGGAAGGGGGTCTGTGGCTTTCAGAGACTTTTTGGGGGGCGTCCTGAGGGGGTCCCTATAGGAATTTGGGGATAACCACCCCCAGCCCCATAGCAATGGCGCCTTCCATGGACTACAACTCCCATGATGCTCCGCGGCGAGCAACCCCATTGCTATGTCGCCTGTTGTGGACTACGACTCCCATAATGCCCCGCGCTGAGCGCAGCGCAATTACTCGACGTCCACAACTGACTACAGCTCCCATGATGCCTCGCGGCGCGCCCGCTACCCTTTGCCGTAGCGCTATCGACGAACTGCAACTCCCATGATGCCACGAGCCCTCCCGGCATCCCCCGCGCCCCAGTCCACACGTGGCACCGCGATGCGGCCCCGCCCCCCCCAAACCCGCCCCTTTCACCCCAAAACTGAGCCCCTGCGCCCCATAGCGGCCCCAGAACCGCCCCCCCCCGCCCGGCCATGGCGGCCGTCGCCCCCCCGCAGCCCCTCAAGGCCGAGCCGCTCTGCGACCCCGCGACTGAGAGTGGCCTGGGCACCAGGTGAGGATGTGGGGTGATGTGGGGTGATGTGGGGCAGGGATGTGGGGTGATGTGGCTGTGGGATATGGGGCAGGTATGAGGCTGGGATGTGGGGCAGGGGGTGTGGGGCAGCAGCTGGGGCAAGGGGGGGATGTGGGGCAAGGGGATGTGGGGCAGCAGGTGGGGCGGTGTGGGGCAGGTGAGGATGTGGGGCAGGAGATGCAGGGGTGGTGTGGGCAGGAGGGGATGTGGGGCAGGAGGAGGCAGAGGGGAGAGTGCGGGGCAGAGCAGGGGTGTGGGGGGGGGATGCGGAGTGATGTGGGGCTGGGGTGTGGGGAATATGGGGTGAGGATGTGGGGCAGGGGATGAAGTGGGTCTGACAGTGTGAGACTGGGAGATGTGGGGCAGGTCTGCTGTGGGGCTGGAGCTGTGTCTCCACAGCTGTGTGTCAGCCCCACACCCTGCCCCATAACTAACCCTTTTCCCCCTAGGCTGTCAGCGCTGCTGCCCCACAGCGCGCGGCAGTGGGGCGAGGCTGGTGCTGTGGGTCCAGCCCCACGCTCTGCCCCATAACCAACTCTTTTCCCCCTAGGCTGTCAGCGCTGCTGCCCCACAGCGCGCGGCAGTGGGTCGAGGCAGGCTGGGCCGGACTGCGGCCGTGGGGCTCCTTTCTGGACCAGCGGCGCTTTGGGGTCCCCCGAGATGTGGGGGAGCTGGGCCGGCGCCTCGGCCGCAACGGCCGCCACTTCCAGAGCAACTACTGCGCCGTGGGGCTGGCGCTGGGGCTCTACTGCCTGTGAGTGGGGCGCTATGGGGCAGGGAGTGGGGCTGGCGCTGGGGCTCTACTGCCTGTGAGTGGGGCGCTATGGGGCAGGGAGTGGGGCTGGCGCTGGGGCTCTACTGCCTGTGAGTGGGGCGCTATGGGGCAGGGAGTGGGGCTGGCGCTGGGGCTCTACTGCCTGTGAGTGGGGCGCTATGGGGCAGGGAGTGGGGCTGGCGCTGGGGCTCTACTGCCTGTGAGTGGGGCGCTATGGGGCAGGGGGGCACTATGGGGCAGGATGGGGGCTGTGGGGGGGGGAGATGTGAGGCCGCACATTTGCCCCATGGCTAACCCCTATCTCCTGCCCCACATCTGCCCCATGGCTGTCCCCTATTTCCCCCCATCTTCTGCCCCACATCTGCCCCACGGCTGCCCCCTATTTCCCCCCATCTCCTGCCCCACATCTGCCCCACGGCTGCCCCCTAACTGCCCCCATCTCCTGCCCCACGGCTGCCCCACATCTCCCCAGCGTCACCTCCCCACTGCTGCTCCTGGCGCTCGGCGTCTTCTTCGGGGTGAGCTACGGCGTGCGGCTGCGGGCCCAGCGCGGACCCCTGCTGCTACTGGGTGGGCACTGGGACAGACTGGGGGGCACTGGGACAGACTGGGAGGGGCACTGGGGCAAGCTGGGACAGACGGGGAGGGCGCTGGGAGGGCACTGGGATAGACTGGGAGGGGCTGGGGGAGCACTGCGGAGCACTGGGACAGACTGGGAGAGGCTGAGAGAGTCTGGGGGGGCACTGGGACACACTGGAAGGGCGCTGGGAGGGCACTGGGACATACTGGGGGGCACTGAGACAGACTGGGAGGGGCTGAGAGAGTCTTGGGGGGGCACTGGGACAGACTCGAGGGGCAGTGGGGGGGATGAGTGGGGCACTGGGATAGTCTGGGCAGGCACTGGGACGGACTGGGAGGGGCTGAGGAGGCACTGGGAGGGACTGGGAAGGGCTGGGGGGCACTGGGAGGGGCTGGGGGGGCACTGGGAGGGACTGGGAAACACTGGGAAGGGCTGGGGGGCACTGGGAAGGGCTGGGGGGCACTGGGAGGGCCTGGGAAACACTGGGAAGGGCTGGGGGACACTGGGAAGGGCTGGGGTGGCACTGGGGCGCACTGGGAAGCACTGGGAAGGGCTGGGGGGCACTGGGAGGGACTGGGAAGGGCTGGGGGGCACTGGGGGGCACCGGCAAGAGCTGGGGGGGCACTGGGAGGGACTGGGAAGGGCTGGGGCAGCACTGGGGGTCACTGGGAAGGGCTGGGGGGGCACTGGGAGGGACTGGGAAGCACTGGGAAGGGCTGGGGGAGCACTGGGAGGGACTGGGAAGGGCTGGGGGGCACTGGGGGGCACCGGCAAGAGCTGGGGGGGCACTGGGAGGGACTGGGAAGGGCTGGGGCAGCGCTGAGGGTCACTGGGAAGGGCTGGGGGGGCACTGGGAAGAACTGAGAGCAATTACTGGAGCATAAGGGGGGAACTGGGAGGATTGGGGGGTCCCGGGGGGGGGCGTTAACTGGGGGGTTACTGGGAGCACTGGTGTGAGTGGTGGTCCTGCAGGGCGGGAGCTGAGCCCGGTGCAGCAGCAGGCGCTGGCGGGGGGGGCCGCGCTCCCCCTCCTCTGGCTGGGGGGGGCGGGCGCCGCGCTCTTCTGGGTGCTGGGTGAGAGACCCCCCCCCGAATGACCCCCCCTGACACCCCCAAATGACCCCCCAAAGTGACCCCCCCAGCCCCCCCCAAATGACACCCTATCCCCCCCAAACCACTGAGACCCCCCAAATGACCCCCCCCGGCTCCCCCCAAATGACCCCCCCGACACCCCCAAATGACCCCCCAAAGTGACCCCCCAGACCCCCAAAATGACCCCCCCGAGACCCCTCCAACCATTGAGACCCCCCCAGTGCCCCCCAAATGACACCCTATCCCCCCCCCAAACCACCGAGACCCCCCAAAAAGAGCCTCCCTGACCCCCCCCAAATGCCCCCCAAACCACTCAGACCCGCCCCCCCCCCCCCCCCCCGGACCCCCCCAAAATGAAACCCTGACCCCCCCCCCAACCCCCTCAAAATGACCCCCCAACGCCCCTAAACCATTGAGACCTCCCCAGACCCCCCAAATGATCCCCCAAAGTGACCCCCCAGACCCCCAAAATGACCCCCTCAAACCACTCAGACCACCCCAGACCCCCCCCAAGACTGACCCCCCCAAACCACTAAGACCCCTCAGACTCCCCCAAATCGAGCCCCTGACCTCCAAATCCATGAGACGCCCCCCAAAACACCCTGAACCCCCCCCAAGACCCCCCAAATCTGCTCCGCCCCAAATCCTTGGACCCCCCCCAGACACCCCTAAAATACTGTGCCCCCCCCCAAATGTACACCCCCTCTCCAGCGCCCCTAAGCCCATAACCCCCCCCCAAAACACCCTGAACCCCCCCAAATTCCCCCCCCCCCCAAATCTGAATTGTGGGAGCTAAGGGGGGGGGGGTGTGTGGATTTTGGGGGCCCCCCCCCTACACCCCCCATTTTTATGCTTCCCCCCCCAGGGGCGACGCTGGTGCTGATTGGGGCACACGCGGCTCTGAGGGTCCCGGAGCCCCCCGAGAGCGATGGGCCCCCCCCGCTGCAGATGGAGCCCATCTGAGACCTCCCCAAAAAATACCCCCCCCCTCAAAATACCCCCCCTTCCCAAAATGCCCCCCCTTCCCAAAAATACCCCCCCCCAACTCCCATACCCCCCTTTTGGGGGCTTCTCCTCCCCCCAAATGCCCCCCCCTTTGTGCCCCCCCCAATACCCCCCTGGGATCCCCTTTGCCCCCCCCCCCAAATGCACCCCACCCCCCCCCAAAAATATCCCCCCCACTCCTTTTGGGGCTTCCCCTACCCCAAATACCCCCTCCCCCCCAAGATATCCCCCCAATACCCCCCTGGGACCCCCCCAACCCCAAAATACCCTTCCTCAAGTACCCCCTCACCCCAAAATCCCCCCCCCCTTTGGGGCTCCCCCACCCCAAAAACTGCCCCCAACCCAAAATACCCCTCCCCAAATACCCCCCTCCCTCCAATAACCCCCCCTTTTGTACACACCCCCCCCCCAAAATACCCTCCTGGGATCCCCCCCAATCCCCAAATTCCCCTAATTTTGGGGCTCCCCCCCCTTTTGCTGCCCCCCTCCCATGTAATAAAGCTGTGGTGTGACCAGAAACACGCGTGTTCGTTGAGGGGGGGCACACGCGTGTGCGCGGCTCTTCCCGTCCCCACGTGTCTGCAGGGTCCTTGTGCCCCCCCTCCCGCATGTTCCCACCCCCTTGTACCCCCCCATTCCCGCACACACGTGTTCATATGTTCCCGCACATGCGTGTTCCCACCCCCTTGTGTGTCCCCCCCCACATGTGTCCCGGCTCCTGTGCCCCCCCATTCCCGCACACACATGTTCGTATGTTCCCGCACACACATGTTTGTATGTTCCCGCACACGCGTGTTCTCGCACTTTTATTTGTTAAATTCACTTTGTTTTGATCCTTTTTTGTTTCTTTTGGGGGGGGGATTTTTTTGATGTTTTTTCTTCATTTTTCACCATTTTTTGGTGCTTTTTCTCACACGACGACACCGGGGGGCGGGGGGGGGTTTGGGATAAGGGGGTGCCCCCCCAATCAAATCATCCCCTGGGACACCCCCCCCGTAAGGCGAGGACCCCCCCCCCTCCGATTTTGGGGGGCTCGGGGGGGGGGGGGGAGGGGGCGCACGGCAGGCAAAGGGGGGGGAGGGGGGGCTGGGACCCCCCGGGGGGGGGGATTTGGGGGGGGGTCAGTAGTAGGTCTCTTTCTCCACCCAACCTGCAAGAAAACGGGGGGTCAGGGGGGGCCCCACCTTAGACCCCCCCCAGACTCCCCTTTCCCCCCTCCCAGTCCCTCCCAGTTGCCCCCAGGACCCTCCCAGCACCCCAACCCCCTTTTCCCCCTCCCAGTCCCTCCCAGTTCCCCCTTTTCTCCCTCCCAGTTCTTCCCAGTCCCTCCCAGTTGCCCCCAGTCCCCCCGTTTCCCCACTTCCCCCTCCCAGCTCCCTAAGCTCCCCCATTGCCCCCTCCCAGTTGCCTCCCAGTCCAACCCAGTCCCTCCGAAGAGCCTCCCAGTTGCCCCCAGTGCCCCTTGCCGCCCCTTGAGCTCCCCCCTTTCCCCCCCAGTCTGTCCCATTCCCTCCCAGTTGCCCCCAGTGCCCCTCCCAGCCCCCCAAGCTCTCCTCTTTCCCCATCCCAGTGCCTCCCAGTCCATCCCAGTGCCTCCCCATTGCTTCCTGGTGCCTCCCAGTGCTTCCCAGTTGCCTCCCCGTCCCCCCCAGTTGCTTCTCAGTCCCTCCCAGTGCCTCCCAGTCCTGCCCAGTTGCCTTCCAGCCCCTCCCAGTTGCCTCCTAGTCCATCCCAGTGCCTCCCAGTTGACTCTTGGTGCCTCCCAGTGTGTCCCAGTTGCTTCCCAGTCCCTCCCAGTGCTTCCCAGTTGCCTCCTAGTCCATCCCAGTGCCTCCCAGTGTGTCCCAGTTGCTTCCCAGTCCCTCCCAGTGCTTCCCAGTTGCCTCCTAGTCCATCCCAGTGCCTCCCAGTGCTTCCCAGTTGCCTCCTAGTCCATCCCAGTGCCTCCCAGTGTGTCCCAGTTGCTTCCCAGTCCCTCCCAGTGCTTCCCAGTTGCCTCCTAGTCCATCCCAGTGCCTCCCAGTGTGTCCCAGTTGCTTCCCAGTCCCTCCCAGTGCTTCCCGGTTGCCTCCTAGTCCATCCCAGTGGCCCCCAGTGCTTCCCAGTTGCCTCCTAGTCCAACCCAGTGCCTCCCAGTGTGTCCCAGTGCCTCCCAGTGCCTCCCAGTGTGTCCCAGTTGCTTCCCAGTGCCTCCCAGTGCCCACCTCCGGGGTTGCGGCGCAGGATGAGTTTGCGGATCTCGTCATAGACAAAGATGAGGAAGCTGTAGGGGAAGGCGCAGAACCACCAACTCGGCCTGGGGGGGGCGCAAAAAATAGGGGGGGGTTTAGTGATGGGGAGGGGGGGCAGCACCCCAGAACCCATTTGCCCCCCCCGAACTGGGCACAGACCTTCCCCAGCACCCTGACCCCCCCCTTTAAATAAAGACCCCCCCCCCGAGCCCGTCAATAGCATGGGGGGGGCAAGGACCCCCCCGAAAAAAGCCCCCCCAATAGCTATGGGGGGTGAAAGCCCCCCCCCAAGAAGAGCCCCCACCCCCCAAGAAGTCCCCCCCCCCTCAATAAAGCCCCCCCCAATCCCCTCTAAGGGGTCACAGCCCCCCTAAAACACACCCGTCCCTTGCAGGAAGGGGGGGTCACCACCCGCCCGCACCCCCCCCCAATATTTCCACCTGGGAGGGGTCACCAGCCGCCCCCCCATTCCCCTCCCATTTTTTGGGGGGTCCCACTCACTTGAGGGGGTACATGCGCAGCGCCACATCCATCCCGGGGCAATAGGAGAGGAACGCGGCCAATGCCGTCTCCTCGAAGAGCCCGAAGATCAGGATCTTATTCCTGGGGGGGACACACACAAAATTCAGCCCCCCCCGCCCCATCGACACCCCCCGAACCCCCCAAAATCTAACACCCCTCCCCCCGAAAAATCCGGCATCTCCCCGGGAAGCGAAACATCCCCCCACTTGGGTACCAGCAGCCAAGGGATGCTCAGGGATGCAGGACCCCCAGGATTTTGGGGACTCCCCCCCCGCGGTTTTAGGCATCCCCTCCATGTTTTGGGGACCCCCTCCTATTTTGGAGCCCCCCCCCCCCGCATTACCCAGGGATGCAGGACTCCCCGCCCCCCCCCCCCAGGTACCATCACCCGGGAGATGCTCAGGGATGCAGGATGCTGGTACCCCCGGCGTTTAGGAGCCCCACCAGGGTTTTGGGGACCCCCCCATCACACTTTAAGGACCCCCCGGGGTTTTGGGGACACCTTTCTATTTTAGGGACCCCCTTCCTATTTTGGGGACCCCTCCCACTTTGAGGAAACACCAGGTTCCGTTGCCATGGGATGCTCGGGGATGCGGGATGCTGGTACCCATAAGGTTTGGGAGCCCCACCAGGGTTTTGGGGACCCCCCCCATCACACTTTAAGGACCCCCCGGGGTTTTGGGGCCACCTTTCTATTTTAGGGACCCCCTTCCTATTTTGGGGGACCCCCTCCCACTTTGAGGAAACACCAGGTTCCGTTGCCATGGGATGCTCGGGGATGCTGGTACCCACAAGGTTTGGGAGCCTCCCGCTGGGTTTTGCTTCCCACCCCAGGGTTTTGGGGACACCCCCTGTGTTTTGGGGATCCCCCCACTCACTTCATGCCCTGCTGGAAGACAGAGTTGCGTCGGGTCTTGCAGATGATGAGGTCGGCCCACTGCACCACCACGATGCTGACGAAGAACGCCGTGTGGCACGTGAACTCCACCACCTTGCGCTGCTCGTAGGTCTGCGGGGGGGGCACAGCGTCAGGGACCCCCCCAAAATCACCGCCTGGGATTTGGGGTACCCAGACACTCCCCCCCCACCCCCGACAGCCCTGGATGGGAATTAGGGTGTAGAACAACCCTATCCCTGGGACTTGGGGTGCCCAGACCTTACCCCCAACAGCTCTGGATGAGATTTGGGGTGCAGACCCCCTCCCACCCCTTGATTTTGGGGTGTCCTGAGTGGGAACTGGGGTGCCCAGACCCCCCTCAGCCCTGGGATTGGCAGTGCCCAGATCCCCTCTGACAGCCCTGAATGGGAATTGGGGTGCCCAGACCACCCCCATGCCTCGATTTTGGGGTGCTCAGACCTCCCCTGACAGCCCTGGATGGGATTTGGGGTGCAGAACACCCTTATCCCTGGGATTTGGGGTGCCCAGGCCCCCCTGACAGCTCTGGATGGGAATTGGGGTGCCCAGACCCCCCCCCATCCCTGGGATTTGGGGTATCCAGACCCCTCCCAACAGCCCTGGATGGAAATTGGGGAGGAGATATCCCAATCCCTCGATTTTGGGGTGCTCAGAACCCCTCTTTGCAACCCTGACATGGATTTGGGGTGCCTGGACACCCAAGTGCCAGGCTTTAGGGTGCTGCCCCCCACCCCCGATTTTGGTGGCAAGACCCCCCCTTTCCATCCCTGCTGTGGATCTGGGATGCACGAAGACCCCCATAGAGGGGATTTGGGGGTGCCCAGACCCCTCGTTGGTGGATTTTGGGGTGCCGGGCCAGGCCCCCCCCCTTTCCATTCCTGCTGAGGATTTGAGGTGCACGAAGCCCCCCATGGAAGGGATTTGGGGTGCCCAGAGCCCGATTTGGAGCCCTGCAGTGGATTGGGATGCTCAGAGCCTCTCCTTGCTGCGTTTTGGGGGTGCGGGCCGGGTTTTGGGGTGCCCCACGCACCCACTGCTGCCCGTAGGAGTCCTCCAGGTCGTTGATGGTGCGGTCGTCCCAGCTGAGGCGGATCCCCACCAGGCACGAGGGGAGGAACCCATTCTCGGCCAAAATCACGAAGTACGAGAAGAACCCCCCGAGCGCCTGGATCATCCCTGGGGGGAGGAAAAGGGGGGGTCAGGGCACCCCAAAATACCCCAGAATGGCTCAGAACTGACCCAGGTGCCCTGAAACACCCCAAAACACCCCAGAACGGCTCAAAACTGCCCCAGGTGCCCCAAAACACCCCAAAACACCCCAGAATGGACCCAGGTACCCCGAAACACCCCAAAACACCCCAGAATGGCTCAGAACTGACCCAGGTGCCCCGAAACACCCCAAAACACCCCAGAACGGCCCCAGGTGCCCCAAAACACCCCAGAATGGACCCAGGTACCCGGAAACACCCCAAAATACCCCAGAATGGCTCAGAACTGACCCAGGTGCCCCGAAACACCCCAAAACACCCCAGAACGGCCCCAGGTGCCCCAAAACACCCCAGAATGGACCCAGGTACCCGGAAACACCCCAAAATACCCCAGAATGGCTCAGAACTGACCCAGGTGCCCCAAACCCCCCCCCCCCCCGGAAACCCCAAAACACCCCAGAACGGCCCCAGGTACCCCAAAACACCTCCAAACACCCCCTGGAAAGCCCCAAACACCCCAGAATGGCTCAGAATGGGTCCAGGCACCCCAAAACACCCCCTGGAAGCCCCAAAACACCCCAGAATGGCCTCTGTCACCCCAAAACACCCCAGAACAGCTCGGAATGGGTCCAGGCACCCCAAAACACCCCCTGGAAACCCCCAAAAGGCTCAGAATGGGTCCAGGCACCCCAAAACACCCCCTGGAAGTCCCAAAACACCCCAGAATGGCCTCTGTTACCCCCAAAACACCCCAGAATGGCTTAGAACGGGACCAGGAACCCCGAAACACCCCCTGGAAACCCCAAACCAGCCTAAAAATGGCCTCAGGCACCCCAAAACACCCCTTTAACCCCCAAACCAGCCCCAAGCAGCCCCCCAGCCCCCCCAGTGCCCCCCAGCCCCCCGTACCGATCTGCCCGTAGGCCATACTGATGAGCCGCTCGTTCACCAGTTTGTCGGAGCGCGGATTCCTCGGCTGCCGCTTCATGATGTCGCTCTCGGCCGCCTCGTACGCCAGCGAGATGGCGGGGACCTGGGGGGACCCCAAAACAGTGGGCCGTGGGGTCCCCAGGGGGGCTGGGAGGAGCCTTGGGGGGGATTTGGGGTCCCCAGGAGTCAGCGGTGCTCGGGAAAGTTGGGGTCCCCGCTGTTTTGGGGGTCTCCATGGTGTCTGGGAGGGTTTTGGGGTCCCCAGGGGTCAGCGGTGCTCGGGGAAGTTGGGGTCTCCCTTGTTTTGGGGGTCTCCATGGTGCCTGGGGAGGTTTTGGGGTCCCCAGGGGTCAGGGGTTCTCGGGAAAGTTGGGGTCCCCGCTGTTTGGGGGGTCTCCATGGTGCCTGGGGGGGTTTTGGGGTACGCGGTGCTTGGGAAAGTTGGGGTCCCCCCTGTTTTGGGGGTCTCCATGGTGCCTGGGGGGGTTTTGGGGTACGCGGTGCTTGGGAAAGTTGGGGTCTCCCCTGTTTTGGGGGTCTCCATGGTACCTGGAGGGGTTTTGGGGTCCTCAGGGGTCAGGGGTTCTTGGGAAAGTTGGGGTCCCCCCTGTTTTGGGGGTCTGAATGGTGCCTGGGAGGGTTTTGAGGTCCCCAGGGGTCGGCGGTGCTCGGGAAAGTTGGGGTCCCCCCTGTTTTGGGGGGTCTCTATGGTCCCCAGGAGTCAGGGGTTCTCAGGAAAGTTGGGGTCCCCCCTGTTTTGGGGGGTCTCTATGGTGCCTGGAGGGGTTTTGGGGTCCTCAGGGGCGCTCGGGAAAGGGGGGGTCCCCGACTTCGAGGGGTCCCCATGGTGCCTGGGGGGAGCTCTGGGGGTCTTCGAGGTCCCTATGGGTCCCTGCTGGTTGGCAAAGGGGGTTCCCCCCTGTTTTGGGGGTGCTGGGGGGGTCCCCTTAAGGGGTTTCAGGGTCTCCTCAAACCTTAAGGGGTTTGAGGGTCTTGGGGGTGCCCATGATCTGGGGGGTCCCTGAGGGTCCTCAAGGTCCCATCATGGAGGACTTTGGGGGGTGTTGACGTCCCTCAAGATCTGGGGGGTCCCTGAGGGTCCCCAAGGTCCCATCATGGAGGACTTTGTGGGGTGTTGACGTCCCTCAAGATCTGGGGGGTCCCTGAGGGTCCCCAAGGTCTCATCATGGAGGACTTTGGGGGGTGTTGATGTCCCTCAAGATCTGGGGGGGTCCCTGAGGGTCCTCAAGGTCCCATCATGGAGGACTTTGGGGGGTGTTGATGTCCCTCAAGATCTGGGGGGTCCCTGAGGGTCCCCAAGGTCTCATCATGGAGGACTTTGGGGGGTGTTGACGTCCCTCAAGATCTGGGGGGTCCCTGAGGGTCCTCAGGGTCCCATCATGGAGGACTTTGGGGGGTGTTGACGTCCCTCAAGATCTGGGGGGTCCCTGAGTGTCCCCAAGGTCCCATCATGGAGGACTTTGGGGGGTGTTGATGTCCCTCAAGATCTGGGGGGTCCCTGAGTGTCCCCAAGGTCCCATCATGGAGGACTTTGGGGGGTGTTGACGTCCCTCAAGATCTGGGGAGTCCCTGAGGGTCCTCAAGGTCCCATCTTGGAGGACTTTGGGGGGTGTTGACGTCCCTCAAGATCTGGGGGGTCCCTGAGGGTCCTCAAGGTCCCATCATGGAGGACTTTGGGGGGTGTTGACGTCCCTCAAGATCTGGGGGTTCCCTGGGAGGGATTTTGGGGGTCCCCGAGGCGCCCCTCACCATGTCGGTGCCCAGGTCGATGCAGAGGATGGTGATGGTGCCCAGGGGCAGTGGGATGTTGGCCATGATGAAGAGCAGGAAGGGGGTGATCTCGGGGATGTTGCTCGTCAACGTGTAGGCGATGGACTTCTTCAGGTTGTCGAAGATGAGGCGCCCTGAGGGGACGGGGATGGGCGTCACGGGGGTCCCCCCAAAACCACCCCCAACCCCACTGGTGCCACACTGACCTTCCTCCACGCCGGTGACGATGGAGGCGAAGTTGTCGTCCAAGAGGATCATGTCGGCCGCCTGCTTGGAGACGTCGGAGCCGGCGATGCCCATGGCCACCCCGATGTCGGCCTTCTTCAGCGCCGGGGAGTCGTTCACCCCATCGCCCGTCACCGCCACGATGGCGCCCTGGGGACACGGAGGAGGTGAGGGGGGACATCGCATGGTGGTGGGGACGTGGGGATGGGGACATGCGGTCATGGGGATGGGAGGAACCCATCATGGTGGGAATGGGAACCACCTACTCATGATGGAGACGTGGGGATGGGGACATGGGGACTGCAACCATCCCATCATGGTGGGGATGGGAATCATCTACTCATGATGGAGACATGGAGATGGAGACCAGAGGGATGGGACCATCCCATCATGGTGGGGATGGGATAAATCCATGATGGTGGGAATGGGAATCACCTACTCATGATGGAGACGTGGGGTTGGGGTCATGGGGATGGGACGAACCCATCATGGTGGGAACGGGAACCACCTACTCATGATGGAGACGTGGGGTTGGGGACATGGGGACCGCGACCATCCCATCATGGTGGGGATGGGAACCATCTACTCCTGATGGAGACATGGAGACCAGAGGGATGGGACCATCCCATCATGGTGGGGATGGGATAAACCCATGATGGTGGGAACGGGAACCATCTACTCCTGATGGAGACGTGGGGATGGGGATGAGGACCATCCTGTCATGATGGGAACATGAGGATGGGATGATCCCATGGTGGAGGGAATGGGAACCATCTACTCATGATGGAGACATGGAGATCAGAGGGATGGGACCATCCCATCGTGGTGGGGACGTGGGGATGGGGACAGGAACTGGCTCATTGGAGGGCTCTGCTGAGACAGCGCCCGGACCTGGGTCTGGGTTGGATTTGGGGGTTCAGAGAAGGATTTTGGGGGGTTGCCCACCCGGCTCGGGCAGCCCTGGACCTTGCTGAGCTTCTGCTGGGGGCGTTGAGGACCATGGGGTGGTGGTGGGGCTCAATTTTGGGTTCTGGGGGAGGATTTTGGGGGTGGTGGGGTGGGTTTGGGGGGGGTTTAAGGTGGATTTGGGGGGGGTTTAAGGTGGATTTGGGGGGTTTGGGGTGAATTTGGGGTATTTTAGGGTGGATTTGTGGGGTTTGGGGTGGATTTTGGAGGTTTTCGGTGGATTTTGGGAGGTTTGAGGTGGATTTTGGGGGGTTTAGGGTAGATTTTTGGGGTTCGGGTGGATTTTGGGAGGTTTGGGGTGGATTTTTGGGATTCAGGTTGGGTTTT
Organism: Cuculus canorus; assembly: GCF_017976375.1. Taxonomy (NCBI): domain Eukaryota; kingdom Metazoa; phylum Chordata; class Aves; order Cuculiformes; family Cuculidae; genus Cuculus; species Cuculus canorus. The sequence goes on from NC_071435.1 coordinate 166,669, forward strand.
GGGGATTCAGGTTGGGGTTTGGGGTGGATTTTTGGGGCTCGGGGTGGATTTTTGGGGTTTGGGGTGGATTTTGGGAGGTTTGGGGTGGATTTTTGGGATTCAGGTTGGGTTTTGGGGCGGATTTTTGGGGTTTGGGGGTGGATTTTTGGGGTTCGGGGTGGATTTTTGGGGCTCGGGTTGGGTTTTGGGGTTCGGGGTGGGTTTTGGGAGGTTTGGGGCGGATTTTTGGGGTTTGGGGTGGATTTTGGGGGTTCAGGGGTAGATTTTTGGGGTTCGGGGTGGATTTTGGGAGGTTTGGGGTGGATTTGGGGGATTCAGGTTGGGTTTTGGGGCAGATTTTTGGGGTTCGGGGGTGGATTTTTGGGGTTCGCGAAGGATTTTGGGAGGTTTGGGGTGGATTTTGGGAGGTTTAGGGTAGATTTTTGGGGTTCAGGGTGGATTTTGGGAGGTTTGGGGTGGATTGGGATTCAAGTTGGGTTTTGGGGTGGATTTTTGGGGTTTGGGGGTGGATTTTTGGGGTCCGGCGTGGATTTTTGGGGCTCGGGTTGGGTTTTGGGGTTCGGGGTGGGTTTTGGGGTGCCCCACCTGGCGCTGGCAGCCCTCGACGATGATGAGCTTCTGCTGGGGGGACGTGCGGGCGAAGACGATCTCGGTGTGGTTCTGCAGGATCTCATCGATCTGCTCCGAGCTCATGTCCTTCAGGTCCGTCCCGTGGATCACGCAGGCCTTGGCGTCCCTGGGGCACCCCGAAACTGAGCTGGGAACCCCTGCACCCCAACATCCCCTCCTGCACCCCGAAACTGAGCTGGGAACCCCCTGCACCCCAACATCCCCTCCTGCACCCCGAAACTGAGCTGGGAACCCCCTGCACCCCAACATCACCCCCTGCACCCCGAAACTGAGCTGCGAGCCCCCTGCACCCCAACATCACCCCCTGCACCCCGAAACTGAGCTGGGAACCCCTGCACCCCAACATCCCCTCCTGCACCCCGAAACTGAGCTGGGAACCCCTGCACCCCAACATCCCCTCCTGCACCCCGAAACTGAGCTGGGAACCCCTGCACCCCAACATCCCCTTCTGCACCCCGAAACTGAGCTGGGAGCCCCCTGCACCCCAACTTCCCCTCCTGCACCCCGAAATTGAGCTGGGAACCCGCTGCACCCCAACATCACCCCTTGCACCCTGAAACTGAGCTGGGAACCCCCTGCACCCCAACATCACCCCCTGCACCCCGAAACTGAGCTGGGAACCCCCCCTGCACCCCAACATCACCTCCTGCACCCCCAAACTCCCCTCTCTGCCCCCCAGCCCCTCCCCATCACCTCCTGCACCCCCAAAATCCCCCTCCCAGCCCTTCCTCATCACTCACTGCACCCCCAAACCCCCCTCTCTGCCCCCCAGCCCCTCCCCATCACCTCCTGCACCCCAAAACCCCCCTCCCCATCACCTCCTGCACCCCCAAACCCCCCTCTCTGCCCCCCAGCCCCTCCCCATCACCTCCTGCACCCCCAAATCCCCCTCCCAGCCCCTCCCCATCACCCCCTGCACCCCCAAATCCCCATCTCTGCCCCCCCCAGCCCCTCCCCATCACCCCCTGCACCCCCAAACCCCCCTCTCTGCCCCCCAGCCCCTCCCCATCACCTCCTGCACCCCCAAATCCCCCTCCCAGCCCCTCCCCATCACCCCCTGCACCCCCAAACCCCCCCTCTGCCCCCCAGCCCCTCCCCATCACCTCCTGCACCCCCAAATCCCCCTCCCAGCCCCTCCCCATCACCCCCTGCACCCCCAAACCCCCCTCTCTGCCCCCCAGCCCCTCCCCATCACCTCCTGCACCCCCAAATCCCCCTCCCAGCCCCTCCCCATCACCCCCTGCACCCCCAAACCCCCCTCTCTGCCCCCCCAGCCCCTCCCCATCACCTCCTGCACCCCCAAATCCCCCTCCCAGCCCCTCCCCATCACCCCCTGCACCCCCAAACCCCCCTCTCTGCCCCTCCCAGCCCCTCCCCATCACCCCCTGCACCCCCACCCCCCCCTCCCGCCCCCCCAGCCCCCCCAAACCCCCACCTGGGGTTCACTTGGCTGACGGGGATGTTGAGGCGCGCGGCGATGTCCTCCACCGTTTCGTTGCCCTCCGAGATGATCCCCACGCCCTTGGCGATGGCCTTGGCCGTGATGGGGTGGTCCCCGGTCACCATGATCACCTGGGGGGGCAGCGGGTGACCCCCAGCTCCGGAGGGTGGGGGGGAACCCCGGGAAAGGGGGAGATTTGGGGTCCAAGGGGGGGATTTGGGGTGCAGGGAAGGGAATAGGGGGGCGGAGGGGGGAGGTTTTGGGAGCAGGGGGGAGATTTGGGGTGCAAGGGTGGAGAAAGGGGGAGATTTGGGGTGCAGGGGTGGAGATTGGGGGGGATTAGGGGTGCAGGGGGGAGAAAGAGGGAGATTCGGGGGGCAGGGGTGGAGATTTGGGGTGCAGGGAGGGAGAAATGGGGAGATTTGGGGTGCAGGGATGGAGATTTGGTTTGTGTGTGTGGAGATTTGGGGTGCAGGGGGGGAGATTCGGGCTCCAAGGGGGAAATTTGGGGTGCAGGGGGAGATTTGGGGTGTACGTGGGGAGATTTGGGCTCCAGGGGGGAGATTTGGGGTGCAGGGGGAGATTTGGGATGTACGTGGGGAGGTTTGGGGTGCGGGGGGGGTTGTTGGGGTGCGGGGGGAGATTTGGGGTGTGTGGGGATTTGGGGTGTACGTGGGGAGATTTGGGGTGCAGGGGGGAGATTTGGGGTGCAGGGGGGATTTGGGATGTACGTGGGGAGGTTTGGGGTGCAGGGGGGAGATTTGGGGTGCAGGGGGGGATTTGGGATGTACGTGGGGAGGTTTGGGGTGTGTGGGGATTTGGGGTGTACGTGGGGAGGTTTGGGGTGCGGAGGGGTTGTTGGGGTGCAGGGGGGAGATTTGGGGTGCAGGGGGATATTTGGGATGTACGTGGGGAGGTTTGGGGTGTGTGGGGATTTGGGGTGTACATGGGGAGGTTTGGGGTGCAGGGGATATTTGGGATGTACGTGGGGAGGTTTGGGGTGCGGGGGGGTTGTTGGGGTGCAGGGAGGGACCCCACCTTGATGCCGGCGCTGCGGCATTTCCCGACGGCGTCGGGGACGGCGGCGCGGGGGGGGTCGATCATGGACATGAGCCCCACGAAGCAGAGGTTGTCGGTGGCGAAGTTGACGTCGTCGCAGTCGAAGGCGAAACCTTTGGGGTACTGCTCCTCCGGCAGGTAGAAATGGCAGAACCCTGGGGGGACACGGTCAGACACCCCTGAACCCCAAAAACCCAGCCTGAACCCCGAAAACACAGCCTGAACCCCAAAAACCCAGCCTGAGCCCTTAAATCCTGTCTGCACCCCCAAACTCTTGGGGTGCTGCTCCTCCGGCAGGTAGAAATGGCAGAACCCTGGGGGACACGGTCAGACACCCCTGAACCCCAAAAACACAGCCTGAACCCCCAAAACCCAGCCTGAACCCCAAAAAACAGAGCCTGAACCCTTCAAACCAGTGCTGAACCCTTAAAACCAGCCCTGAACCATCTTCAGGACCTCCAGAGGGACCCCAAAACGCTCACATCCCACCTCCAGGACCTCAGGAGCCTTTAAGGGACCCCAAAATCCCCTCAGCCCCATCTCCCGCACCCCAAGAGTTCAGCATCCTGCTCAGCTCCCCCCTTCCTGCACCCCAGAACCCCCTGAGGGACCTCAGACCCCCCCTCATCTCCCCTTCCAGCACCCCAGAACCCCGTCAGGGACCTCAGACCCCCCCTCAGCTCCATCTCCAGGACCTCAGACCCCCCCTCATCTCCCCCTCCAGCACCCCAGAACCCCCTCAGGGACCTCAGACCCCCCTCAACTCCATCTCCATCACCCCAAGAGCTCAGCATCCTGCCCATCTCCACCCTTCCTGCACCCCAGAACCCCCTGAGGGACCTCAGCCCCATCTCCAGGACCTCAGACACCCCCTCAGGGACCTCAGACCCCCCTCAGCCCCATCTCCATGACCCCCAGAACCTCAGCATCCTGCTCAGCTCCCCCCTCCAGCACCCCAGAACCCCCTGAGGGACCTCAGACCCCCCCTCAGCCCCTCCTCCAGCACCCCAAGAGCTCAGCATCCTCCTCAGCTCCATCTCCAGGACCTCAGACCCGCCCTCATCTCCCCCTCCAGCACCCCAGAACCCCCTCAGGGACCTCAGACCCCCCTCAGCTCCATCTCCATCACCCCAAGAGCTCAGCATCCTGCTGAGCCCCATCTCCAGGACCTCAGACCCCCCCTCATCTGCCCCTCCATCACCCCCAGGACCTCAGACCCCCCCCTCAGCCCCCCTCCAGCACCCCAAGAGCTCAGCATCCTGCTCAGCCCCATCTCCAAGACCTCAGCCCCCCCCTCAGCCCCCCCTCCATCACCCCAGGAGCTCAGCACCCTGCTCACCCCCAGGAGCTCAGCACCCTGCCCATCTGCCCCCTCCCCGCCCCCCAGCACCCCCAGAGGTCCCCCAGCCCCCCCCCCCCGTACCCAGGACCCTCTCTCCGAGCCCCCCCAGCTCCAGGTAGGCGTTCTGGAAGGCTTCCTTCATCTCCTCGTCGAGCGGCTGCTCCTTCCCCTGCAGCAGAATGGTGGAGCAGCGGTCCAGGATGCGCTCCGGAGCGCCCTTCATCACCAGGAGGTACCGATTGTCGTTGGGGTCCTCCGTCTCGTGGATGGAGAGCTGGGAAAGGGGGGGCTGCGTCAGGGACACCCCTGCACCCCGACAGCCCCGCACACACGAATAACCCCCCTGCACCCCCGAATCCCCCCTGCACCCCCGAATCTCCTTCATGAACCCCGACAGCCCCGCACACACGAATAACCCCCCCTGCACCCCCGAATAACCCCCCCTGCACCCCCGAATACCCCCCCGCACCCCCGAATCTCCTTCATGAACCCCAACAGCCCCTGCACCCCCGAATACCCCCCCTGCACCCCCGAATACCCCCCTGCACCCCAAATCCCCCCCTGCACCCCCGAATCCCCTCCCTGTGCCCCCAAATCCCCTCCCTGCACCCCAAATCCCCTCTGTGCACCACCGAATCCCCTCCCTGCACCCCAAATCCCCTTCATGAACCCCAACAGCCCCCGCACCCACGAATACCCCCCTGCACCCCCGAATCCCCTCCCTGTGCCCCCAAATCCCCTCCCTGCACCCCAAATCCCCTCTGTGCACCACCGAATCCCCTCCCTGCACCCCCAAATCCCCTCCTTGCACCCCAAATCCCCTCCCTGAACCACTGAATCTCCTCCCTGCACCCCAAATCCCCTCCCTGAGCCCCCAAATCCCCTCCCTGCGCCCCCAAATCCCCTCCCTGAACCACTGAATCCCCTCCGTGCACCTCCAAATCCCCTCTGTGCACCCCAAATCCCCTCCCTGTGCCCACAAATCCCCTCCTTGCACCCCCAAATCCCCTCCCTGCACCCCAAATCCCACTGGCCCACACAGTTTGGGGGTGCTCCATCGATTTTGGGGGACCCCATTAGATTTTGGGGTGACCCATGGGATCTGGAGGGGGTTGGGGGGCGCTCCTCGGGAGCTCTGAGGTCCAGGAGGGATGGAGGGGACCTTGCAGGGTTTGGGGGGGGGATGGACACGCTGATGGTCTGGGGGGTCCCCTATGGGGTTTTGGGGTCCCCCCCGGGTTTTGGGGTCCCCCCCCGTACCTGGTATTTGTTGGTGGAGTTGAAGGGGATCTCGGCCACTTTCTTGTTGCGTTCGCGCATCACTTTGACGGAGCCCGAGGAGAGTTCGATGCATTTGAGCAGCGCCGACTCCGAGGCGTCCCCGGCCACGTCGCGCTGTGGGGGACCCCGAGTCTGACCCACAGCGCCCCAAAACCACACCGCCCCGTGGCACCCCCAAATCCTGACCCCTGACCTATAGCGCCACGAAGCCGGAACCTGCCCCATGGGACCCCCCCAAATCCTGACCCACACGCTGCCCCATAGCACCCCACATCCTGACCCACAGCACCCCGAAACCAGACCCGCCTCGTGGCACCCCAAATCCTGCCCCACGGTGCCCCAAAGCCTGCCCCGTGCGACCCCAAAACAGGACCTGCCCCATGGGACCCCCAAACCCTGCCCCATGGGACCCCAAAACCTGCCCCACAGGACCCTAAACCCATCTCATGGCCCCCCCAAACCCTTCCCACACCCCATAACCCCCCCAAATCCACCCCCTAGTCCCCCCAAACCCATCTCATGGCCCCCCAAACCCTTCCCATGCCCCATAGCGCCCCTAAACCCATCCTGTGCCCCCAAACCCATCTCATGCCACCCTAAATCCACCCCATAGCCCCCCCAAATCCACCCCCTAGTCCCCCCAAACCCATCCAATGCCCCATAGCCACCCCAAATCCACCCCATAGCCCCCCCAAACCCATCTCATGGCCCCCCCAAACCCTTCCCATGCCCCATAGCCCCCCTAAACCCATCCTGTGCCCCCAAACCCATCTCATGCCACCCCAAATCCACCCCCTAGTCCCCCCAAACCCATCTCATGGCCCCCCCCAAACCCTTCCCATGCCCCATAGCACCCCCAAAACCCATCCAATGCCCCCCCAAACCCTTCCCACGCCCCATAGCCCCCCCAAATGCACCCCCTAGTCCCCCCAAAACCCATCCAATGACCCCCAAACCCTTCCCACGCCCCATAGCGCCCCCCAAAACCCATCCAATGCCCCCCAAACCCTTCCCATGCCCCATAGCACCCCCAAAACCCATCCAATGCCCCCCAAAACTCTTCCCATGCCCCATATCCCCCCCAAATCCACCCCCTACTCCCCCAAACCCATCTCATAGCCACCCCCAAACCCACCCAATGCCCTCCAAAACTCTTCCCACGCCCCATAGCCCCCCCAAATCCACCCCCTAGTCCCCCCAAACCCATCTCATGGCCCCCCCAAACCCTTCCCATGCCCCATAGCCCCCCTAAACCCATCCTGTGCCCCCAAACCCATCTCATACCACCCTAAATCCACCCCATAGCCCCCCCAAAACCCTTCCCACGCCCCATAGCCCCCCCAAATCCACCCCCTAGTCCCCCCAAACCCATCTCATGGCCCCCCCAAAACTCTTCCTATGCCTCATAGTGCCCCCCAAACCCATCCAATGCCCCCCAAAACTCTTCCCATGCCCCATAGCCCCCCCAAATCCACCCCCTAGTCCCCCCAAACCCATCTCATGGCCCCCCCAAAACTCTTCCCATGCCCCATAGTGCCCCCAAAACCCATCCAATGCCCCCCAAAACCCTTCCCACGCCCCATAGCACCCCCCAAAACCCATCCAATGCCCCCCAAACCTCTTCCCACGCCCCATAGTGCCCCCCAAAACCATCCAATGCCCCCCAATCCTCTTCCCACGCCCCATAGCGCCCCCCAAAACCCATCCAATGCCCCCCAAACCTCTTCCCACGCCCCATAGCCCCCCCAAACCCCACCCCTAGCCCCCCCCCGGCCCCCCCAGTCTCACCTTGAGGATGGGGACGTTCTCCTGCCCCCCCTTGAAGACGGCGCGGTTGCAGAGTCCGGCGATGTGGGCCAAAGCCACCCAAGTGGCCGAGCTCTTGTCGAATGCCGTGCCTGGGGGTGGGGGTGTCAAAAATGGGGGGTCAGAGGGGACCCCAAAACCCTACTGCGCCTCACCCTGCCCCTGGGACCCCTATTTCCACCCTCCAAGAGACCCCAATGTCCAGGAGCCCCCAGTAGCCTCCAGTAGCTCCCAGTACACCCCCACCTCCCCAGGAGCCCCCCAGTAGCCCCCCAGTAGCCCCCAATACTCCCCAGCCCCCCACTACACCTCCTAATGCCCCCAGTAGCTCCCAGTACCACCCAGTAGCCTCCCCAGTTCTCTCCGGTAGCACCCAAGAACCCCAGTATTCCCCCCTCCAAACCCCCCAACATCCCCCCCTTAAGGCGCCCAGGAGCCCCCCAATACTTCCCAGTAGCCCCCAATATTCCCCAAGCCCCCACAGCTCCCCCAACAGCCCCCCAATACCCCCCAGTTCCCCGCAACAGCCCCCCAATAGCCCCCAGTTCCCCCCAACAGCCCCCAGTTCCCCCAACAGCCCCCCAATAGCCCCCAGTTCCCCCCAATAGCCCCCCAATAGCCCCCAGTTCCCCCCAACAGCCCCCCAATACCCCCCAGTTCCCCCCAATAGCCCCCCAATAGCCCCCAGTTCCCCCAACAGCCCCCCAGTAGCCCCCAGTTCCCCACAACAGCCCCCCCAATACCCCCCAGTTCCCCCAACAGCCCCCCAGTAGCCCCCAGTTCCCCCAACAGCCCCCCCAATACCCCCCAGTTCCCCCCAACAGCCCCCCAGTAGCCCCCAGCAGCCCCATTTCTGACCCCCCCAGCCCCCCAAGACCCCCATAAACCCCCCCAGGTGCCCCCAGTCCCCTTCAGCAGCCCCCCAACACCCCAGTCTCCCCCCCAGTATCCCCCTTTTGCCCCATTTCTGACCCCCCCCAGCCCCCCAAGACCTCCATAACCCCCCCAGGTGCCCCCAGTCCCCCCCAGCAGCCCCCCAACACCCCCATAGCACCCCCAGTCTCCCCCCCAGCCCCCTTTTGCCCCATTTCTGACCCCCCCCAGCCCCCCAAGACCCCTATAACCCCCCCAGATGCCCCCAGTCCCCTTCAGCAGCCCCCCAACACCCCCAGTTCCCCCCCCAGCCCCCTTTTGCCCCATTTCTGACCCCCCCCGCCCCCCAAGACCCCCATAACCCCCCCCAGATGCCCCCAGTCCCCTTCAGCAGCCCCCCAACACCCACAGTCCCCCCCCCAGCCCCCTTCTGCCCCATTTCTGACCCCCCCCAGCCCCCCAAGACCCCGATAACCCCCAACCCCTGACTCCCAGTCCCTCCCAGTACCGGACTGGTCTTCGGTGGTGTCGGCCTCGTGGATTTGGTTATCGAACCACATGTGGGCGACGGTCATGCGGTTCTGGGTGAGGGTCCCGGTCTTGTCGGAGCAGATGGTGGAGGTGGATCCCAGCGTCTCCACCGCCTCCAGGTTCTTCACCAGACAGTTCTTGCGCGCCATGCGCTTGGCCGTCAGCGTCAGGCACACCTGGGGGGGAAGGGGTTAAACTGGGGGGGGGCAGCCCCAAGAACGCCCAGTCCACATATGGACCCCCCCAGTGCACCCCAGTGCTGCACCCAGAGCTCCCAGTCCAGGTATGAACCCCCCCAGTGCTGCACCCAGAGCTCCCAGTGCAGGTATGGACCCCCCCAGTGCACCCCAGTGCTGCACCCAGAGCTCCCAGTCCAGGTATGGACCCCCCCAGTGCTGCACCCAGAGCTCCCAGTCCAGGTATGGACCCCCCCCAGTGCACCCCAGTGCTGCACCCAGAGCTCCCAGTCCAGGTATGGACCCCCCAGTGCACCCCAGTGCTGCACCCAGAGCTCCCAGTCCAGGTATGGACCCCCCCAGTGCTGCACCCAGAGCTCCCAGTGCATGTATGGACCCCCCCAGTGCACCCCAGTGCTGCACCCAGAGCTCCCAGTCCAGGTATGGACCCCCCCAGTGCACCCCAGTGCTGCACCCAGAGCTCCCAGTCCAGGTATGGACCCCCCCAGTGCACCCCAGTGCTGCACCCAGAGCTCCCAGTCCAGGTATGGACCCCCCCAGTGCTGCACCCAGAGCTCCCAGTGCAGGTATGGACCCCCCAGTGCACCCCAGTGCTGCCCCAAGAGCTCCCAGTCCACGTATGGACCCCCCCAGTGCACCCCAGTGCTGCACCCAGAGCTCCCAGTCCAGGTATGAACCCCCCCAGTGCTGCACCCAGAGCTCCCAGTGCATGTATGGACCCCCCCAGTGCTGCACCCAGAGCTCCCAGTCCAGGTATGGACCCCCCCCAGTGCACCCCAGTGCTGCACCCAGAGCTCCCAGTCCAGGTATGGACCCCCCCAGTGCACCCCAGTGCTGCACCCAGAGCTCCCAGTCCAGGTATGGACCCCCCCAGTGCTGCACCCAGAGCTCCCAGTGCATGTATGGACCCCCCCAGTGCACCCCAGTGCTGCACCCAGAGCTCCCAGTCCAGGTATGGACCCCCCCAGTGCACCCAGTGCTGCACCCAGAGCTCCCAGTCCAGGTATGGACCCCCCCAGTGCACCTCAGTGCTGCACCCAGAGCTCCCAGTGCATGTATGGACCCCCCAGTATACACCCCATATCCTGCCCCTACACCCCACATCTTGCCCCCTGCACCCCACGTATTGCCCCTACACCCCATATACTGCCCCTACACCCCATATATCGACCCCTGCACCCCACATCTTGCCCCTACACCCCACATATTGCCCCTACACCCCATATACTGCCCCTACACCCCATATATCGACCCCTGCACCCCGCATCTTGCTCCCTAAACCCCAGATATTACCCCCTACACCCTATATACTGCCCCTACACCCCACATATTGCCCCTACACCCCATATACTGCCCCTACACCCCATATATCGACCCCTGCACCCCATATATCGACCCCTGCACCCCACATCTTGCTCCCTAAACCCCAGATATTACCCCCTACGCCCTATATACTGCCCCTACATCCCACATATTGCCCCCTACACCCTATATATTGCCCCTTTCACCCCAATAATTGCCCCTACGCCCCACGTCTTTCTCCCTGCACCCCATATATTGCCCCTCGCACCCCACCTATTGCCCCTACACCCCATATCTTAACTCCTACGGCCCATATGTTGACGCCTACGCCCCGTAAATTGACACCTACACCCCCTTTTGTTGACCCTTGCACCCCAATAATTGCCCCTACACCCCACATCTCGCCCTCCGCACCCCATAGACGAACCCCCCCGCACCCCACAGCGCAGCCGCCGCCTCCCGCCCCCCCGTAGCGCCCTGGCCGTACGGTGACGGTGGCCAGGAGCCCCTCGGGGACGTTGGCGACGATGATGCCGATGAGGAAGATGACGGCCTCGAGCCAAGTGTAGCCCAGGATGAGGGAGAGGATGAAGAAGGAGATGCCGAGGAAGACGGCGACGCCGGTGATGAGTTGGATGAAGTGCTCGATCTCCACCGCGATCGGAGTCTTCCCCACCTCCAGCCCCGAAGCCAACGTCGCGATGCGTCCCATCACTGTCCGGTCACCGGTGGCGATCACCACGCCTCGCGCCGTGCCTTGGGAGGGACACGCGGGGCGTCAGGGACCCCCAAAATCCTTCAGGGAGCCCAGAAATTCCGCTAGGAACCCCAAAATTCCTCTAGGAACCCAAAACTGGCCCAGAAATGGTCCAGGACCTTCAAAACCAGGCTCAGAAATGGCTCCAGGGCACCGGGAATGGTCTTGGAATACCAAAAATGGCCAAGGAACCCCCCCAGAAAAAGCTCAGAACCTCCCTAAACGAGTCCACAAATGGTCCAGGATTGCAAAAGTGCTCCAGGACAGCAAAGATGCTCCACGTCCACCAAAACCAGCGCCATAAATGGTCTGGGAACCCACACATGGCTGAGGAACCCCAAAAAAATTGTTCAAGAAACCTCCGAAATTGTCTCTAGGAACATCAAAAAATGGCTCTAGGAACCCAAAAGAGACCCAGAAATGGTCTTGGAACCCAAAATACCTCGGGAACCACCCAGAACCTACACCAGAAATGGTCTTGGAGACCAAAATACCTCGGGAACCACCCAGAACCTGCACCAGAAATGGTCTTGGAACCCAAAATACCTCAGGAATCACCCAAAACCTGCACCAGAAATGGTCCTGGAGACCAAAATACTTCGGGAATCACCCAGAACCTACACCAGAAATGGTCTTGGAGACCAAAATACCTCGGGAACCACCCAGAACCTGCACCAGAAATGGTCTTGGAGACCAAAATACCTCGGGAATCACCCAGAACCTGCACCAGAAATGGTCCTGGAACCCAAAATACCTCAGGAATCACCCAGAACCTGCACCAGAAATGGTCTTGGAACCCAAAATACCTCGGGAATCACCCAGAACCTGCACCAGAAATGGTCCTGGAACCCAAAATACCTCAGGAATCACCCAGAACCTGCACCAGAAATGGTCTTGGAGACCAAAATACCTCGGGAATCACCCAGAACCTGCACCAGAAATGGTCCTGGAACCCAAAATACCTCGGGAATCACCCAGAACCTGCACCAGAAATGGTCCTGGAACCCAAAATACCTCGGGAACCACCCAGAACCTGCACCAGAAATGGTCTTGGAGACCAAAATACCTCGGGAATCACCCAGAACCTGCACCAGAAATGGTCCTGGAACCCAAAATACCTCAGGAATCACCCAGAACCTGCACCAGAAATGGTCTTGGAGACCAAAATACCTCGGGAACCACCCAGAACCTGCACCAGAAATGGTCTTGGAACCCAAATATGATCCAGAACCTCCAGAAATGGTTCTCGGAAGTCAAAAAATGACCATAAGTGGTCCTGGAACCCAAAAGGACATCAGGAACCCCAAAATACCTCAAGGATCCCCCCCCCAGAACCCCAGAAATGGCCCGTGGGGGGCAGGTTGGAGCCCCCTCCTCACCCTCAACGCAGTTGGTGGAGAAGAAGGTGATGTTGCGGGTCTCCAGGGGGTTGTCGTGGGTGCAGTCGGGAGAGCGCGTCTGCGGCTCCGACTCCCCGGTCAGCGAGGAGTTATCAACCTGGGGGGGCCATGAGAGATTGGGGGGGTCTCAGGGGTTTGGGGGGGGTCATAAGGGTCTGGAGGGGGGGTGAAATGGGTCTGGGGGCTCCAACTGCTCTGATCAGAGAGGGGTTGTCCTCTGTGGGGGGGGGGGCACGAGAGATTAGGGGGGGCCAGAGGGTGGTGAGGGGGATCCAGAGGGATTTTAGGGGGGTCCTGATAGGGTTTTGGGGGGTCATAAGGGTCTGGAGGGGGGGTGAAATGAGTCTGGGGGCTCCAACTGCTCTGATCAGAGAGGGGTTGTCCTCTGGGGGGGGGGGTGCGAGAGATTAGGGGGGGCCAGAGGGGATTGGGGGGGGTCCAGAGGGATTTTAGGGGGGGTCCTGATAGGGTTTTGGGGGGGTCATAAGGGTCTGGAGGGGGGGTGAAATGAGTCTGGGGGCTCCAACTCCTTTGATCAGAGAGGGCTTGTCCTCTGGGGGGGGCACAAGAGATTAGGGGGGGTCCAGAGGGTGGTGAGGGGGGTCCAGAGGGATTTTAGGGGGGTCCTGATAGGGTTTTGGGGGGTCCTAAGGGTCTGGGGTGTGTGTGAAATGGGTCTGGGGGCTCCAACTGCTCTGATCAGAGAGGGGTTGTCCTCTGGGGGGGGCACAAGAGATTAGGGGGGTCCAGAGGGGATTGGGGGGGGTCCAGAGGGATTTTATGGGGGGTCCTGATAGGGTTTTTTGGGGGTCAGAAGGGTCTGGGGGGCTTTGAAATGGGTCTGGGGGCTCCAACTGCTCTGCTCAGAGAAGGGGTTGTCCTCGGGGGGGGGAGGGGGCACCAGGGGTCCGGAAGGAATTTGGGGGGGGGCAGATTGAGGGGGTCCTGAGGGAATTGGGGGGCTACAAGTTGGGGGTGGGGGGGGGCTGTCTATGGAGCTTCAGGGGGGTGCACCGAAAGTTTTGGGGTGCATGGAGGTCTGGCTGGGGGAGCGCATTTTGGGGGGGGGGGATATCATGGATTTGGGGAGGGGGTGTGTCCATGCATTTTGGGGGGGCTCCATGCATTTTGGGGGGGCTCCATGCATTTGAGGGGGGGTCTCCATGCATTTGGGGTCCATAGATTTGGGGTGGCTTTGTGCAATGCTGGGGGGGGCGGTGGCGCTCCCCGGATTTGTTGTGGGGCTCTGTGCATTTCAGGGGGGTCCTCTCTGAACTGGGGTGGGGTGTCTCTCTCGGTTTTGGGGGGACGGGGGGGGACCCCCACCTTGCAGCCGTGAGCCGAGATGATGCGCAGGTCGGCGGGGACGCGGTCCCCCCCTTTCACCTCCACGAGGTCCCCCACAACCACCTCCTCCGCGTTGAGCTGCATCTTCTCCCCCTCCCGGATCACCAGAGCTTGCTGGGGGGGGGGCAAAAATGGGGGGGGGGGGCAAAATGGGGGGAGGGGGTCAAAAATGGGGGGGGCATCGATTAGGGGGGGGTAAAATCAAGGGGTGCAGTTAGGGAGGGGAATTAAGGGGGGGAATTGGGGGAACGGTATTGGGGAGGGGGGGAATAAGGGGGAGGGCAAGAAATTGGGGGGGTAAGAAATGGGGGGGCATCAATTAGGGGGGTAAGAAATTGGGGGGTATCGATTGGGGGTAAGAAATTGGGGGTATCGATTGGGGGTAAGAAATTGGGGGGTAGCGATTGGGGGTAAGAAATTGGGGGTATTGATTGGGGGTAAGAAATTGGGGGGTATTGATTGGGGTAAGAAATTGGGGGTATCGATTGGGGGTAAGAATTGGGGGGGCATCGATTGGGGGTAAGAAATTGGGGGTATTGATTGGAGGTAAGAAATTGGGGGTATTGATTGGAGGGTAAGAAATTGGGGGTTATCGATTGGGGGGTAAGAAATTGGGGGGTATTGATTGGGGGTAAGAAATTGGGGAGTACCGATTGGGGGGTAAGAAATTGGGGGTAAGAAATTGGGGGGTAGCGATGAGAGGGTAAGAAATGAGGGGTATCAATGAGGGGGAAAGAGGGGGTGCAATTAGGGAGGGGAATTGGGGGAATCAATTGGGGAGAGGGCGGAAATTGGGGGCAAATAAGGGGGGGCAACAAGGTGGGGGGGTAGGAAATGGGGGGGCCATCGATTAAGAGGGTAAGAAATGGGGGGTTAAGAGGGTAAGAAATGGGGGGGCATTGTTTAGGGGAGTAAGAATTTGGGGGGGTATCGATTAGGGGAGGGAAAATCAGGGGATAATAATCTTGCCCCCCTCCCCAAAATCTGCCCCCCCAAACCTGCCCCTCCCCCCCCCAACCCTGCCCCCCCAAATCTCTTGCCCCCCCCAATCCACCCTTCTCCCCATCCCAATCTCCACCCTCCCCGCTCAGCGTCCTGCCCCAAATCCACCTCCTGCCCCCCAAAATCCGCCCCTTCCCCCCCCCAAAGACCTGACCCCCCCCCCAAACCCCATTGTCCCCCCCTTTTCCCACCTGGGGGACCATATTCTTGAAGGACTCCATGATCTTAGAGCTTTTGGCCTCTTGGTAGTAGGAGAAGCAGCCGGTGATGATGACCACGGCGGCCAAGACGATGCCGAGGTAGAGCTGGGGGGCAGAAAGGGGGTTCAGGGGGGATTTGGGGGGTTCAAAGGGGATAGGAGGGGGTTTAGGGGGGATTTGGGGGGGTTCAAAGGGGATAGGAGGGGGTTTAGGGGGGATTTGAGGGGGTTCAAAGGGGATAGGAGGGGGTTCAGGGGGGATTTGGGGGGTTCAAAGGGGATAGGAGGGGGTTTAGGGGGGATTTGGGGGGGTTCAAAGGGGATAGGAGGGGGGTCAGGGGGGATTTGGGGGGTTCAAACGGGATAGGAGGGGGTTCAGGGGGGGATTTGGGGGGTTCAAACGGGATAGGAGGGGGTTTAGGGGGGGATTTGGGGGGTTCAAACGGGATAGGAGGGGGTTTAGGGGGGGATTTGGGGGGTTCAAACGGGATAGGAGGGGGTCAGGGGGGATTTGGGGAGTTCAAAGGGGATAGGAGGGGGTTCAGGGGGGATTTGGGGGGTTCAAAGGGGATAGGAGGGGGTTCAGGGGGGATTTGGGGGGTTCAAACGGGATAGGAGGGGGTCAGGGGGGATTTGGGGAGTTCAAAGGGGATAGGAGGGGGTTTAGGGGGAATTTGGGGGGTTCAAAGGGGATAGAAGGGGGTTTAGGGGGGGTTCAAAGGGGATAGGAGGGGGTTTGGGGGGGATTTGGGGGGGTTCAAAGGGGATAGAAGGGGGTTTGGGGGGGATTTAGGGGGGTTCAAAGGGGATAGGAGGGGGGTCAGGGGGGATTTGGGGGGTTCAAACTGGATAGGAGGGGGTTCAGGGGGGGATTTGGGGGGTTCAAAGGGGATAGGAGGGGGTTCAGGGGGATTTGGGGGGTTCAAAGGGGATAGGAGGGGGTTCAGGGGGATTTGGGGGGTTCCAAGGGGATAGGAGGGGGTTCAGGGGGGATTTGGGGGTGTTCAAAGGGGATAGGAGGGGGTTCAGGGGGGATTTGGGGGGTTCAAAGGGGATAGGAGGGGGTTTAGGGGGGATTTGGGGGGGCTCAGGGGGGATTTCGGGGGTCAAATTCCCCCTCCCATCACCCCAATTCCCCTCCTCTCACCCCAATTCCCCCTCCCATCACCCCAATTCCCCCTCCTCTCACCCCAATTCCCCCTCCCATCACCCCATTTTCCCCTCCTCTCACCCCAATTCCCCCTCCTCTCACCCCATTTCCCCCTCCCATCACCCCAATTCCCCTCCTCTCACCCCAATTCCCCCTCCCCTCACCCCAATTCCCCCTCCCATCACCCCAATTCCCCTCCTCTCACCCCAATTCCCCCTCCCCTCACCCCAATTCCCCCTCCTCTCACCCCAATTCCCCCTCCCATCACCCCAATTCCCCTCCTCTCACCCCAGTTCCCCCTCCCCTCACCCCAATTCCCCCTCCTCTCACCCCAATTCCCCCTCCCATCACCCCAATTCCCCCTCCTCTCACCCCAATTCCCCCTCCCATCACCCCAATTCCCCTCCCATCCCCCCAATTCCCCCTCCTCTCACCCCAATTCCCCCTCCCATCACCCCAATTCCCCTCCTCTCACCCCAATTCCCCCTCCCATCACCCCAATTCGCCCTCCTCTCACCCCAATTCCCCCTCCCATCACCCCAATTCCCCTCCTCTCACCCCACTTCCCCCTCCTCTCACCCCAATTCCCCCTCCCATCACCCCAATTCCCCCTCCTCTCACCCCAATTCCCCCTCCCATCACCCCAATTCGCCCTCCTCTCACCCCAATTCCCCCTCCCATCACCCCAATTCCCCCTCCTCTCACCCCACTTCCCCCTCCTCTCACCCCAATTCCCCCTCCTCTCGCCTCAGTTCCCCCTCCCATCACCCCAATTCCCCCTCCTCTCACCCCAATTCCCCCTCCTCTCACCCCAATTCCCCCTCCCATCACCCCAATTCCCCTCCTCTCACCCCAATTCCCCCTCCTCTCACCCCAATTCCCCCTCCCATCACCCCAATTCCCCCTCCCATCACCCCAATCCCCCTCCTCTCACCCCAATTCCCCCTCCCATCACCCCAATTCCCCCTCCTCTCACCCCAATTCCCCTCCTCTCACCCCAATTCCCCCTGCCATCACCCCAATTCCCCTCCTCTCACCCCAATTCCCCCTCCCATCACCCCAATTCCCCCTCCCCTCACCCCAATTCCCCTCCCATCCCCCCAGTTCCCCCTCCCATCACCCCAATTCCCCTCCTCTCGCCTCAGTTCCCCCTCCCATCACCCCAATTCCCCCTCCCATCCCCCCAGTTCC
Organism: Cuculus canorus; assembly: GCF_017976375.1. Classification (NCBI taxonomy): domain Eukaryota; kingdom Metazoa; phylum Chordata; class Aves; order Cuculiformes; family Cuculidae; genus Cuculus; species Cuculus canorus. Next base: position 184,177 of record NC_071435.1, read on the forward strand.
CCCTCCCATCCCCCCAGTTCCCGCTCCCAGTGCTCCCAGTGCTCCCAGTGCTCCCAGTGGCGCTCACGTTGTCGTTGGAGGGCTCGTCCTCGGTGCCGGCCTGGATGCCGAAGGCGAGGAAGCAGAGGATGGCTCCGATCCAGAGGAGGATGGAGAAGCCCCCGAAGAGCTGTCGGCAGAATTTGACCCACTCGGGGGTGGTGGGGGGCGGCGTGAGGGCGTTGGGGCCGTCGCGAGCCAAGATCTCCTGCGCCTTGCTGTGCGTCAGGCCCTGCGCACCCCGAAACGGCCGTCAGGGGGGACCCCCAGACTGGAGGCACCGGGAGAGACCCCCAGAGTGGAGGAACCGGGAGGGACCCCCAGAGTGGAGGCACCGGGAGGGACCCCCAGAGTGGAGACACCGGCACCCCCAAACTGGAGGAACCGGGACCCCCAAACTGGAGAAACTGGGACCCCCAGAGTGGAGACACTGAGACCCCCAGAGTGGAGACACCAGAGAGCCCCAGATTGGAGACAATGGAGACCCCCAGACTGGAGGCACCGGGAGGGACCCCCAGAGTGGAGGAACCGGGAGAGACCCCCAAACTGGAGGAACCGGGACCCCCAAACTGGAGGCACCGGGAGGGACCCCCAGAGTGGAGGAACCGGGAGAGACCCCCAGAGTGGAGGCACCGGGACCCCCAGACTGGAGGCACCGGGAGGGACCCCCAGAGTGGAGACACCGGCACCCCCAAACTGGAGGCACCAGGAGGGACCCCCAGAGTGGAGGCACCAGAGAGCCCCAGATTGGAGACAATGGAGACCCCCAAACTGGAGACAATGGAGACCCCCAGAGTGGAGGCACCGGAGACCCCCAAACTGGAGGAACTGGGACCCCCCAAACTGGAGACACCAGGGACCCCCAAACTGGAGACACCAGGAACCCCCAGAGTGGAGGCAATGGAGACCCCCAAACTGGAGGCACCGGGACCCCCAGAGTGGAGGCACCAGGGACCCCCAAACTGGAGGCACCAGAGACCCCCAAACTGGAGGAACTGGGACCCCCAAACTGGAGGAACCGGGACCCCCAGAGTGGAGGCACCAGAGACCCCCAAACTGGAGACACCAGAGACCCCCAAACTGGAGGAACTGGGACCCCCAAACTGGAGGAACCGGAGACCCCAGATGGAGACACCGGGACCCCCAAACTGGAGGAACTGGGAACCCCCAAAGTGGAGGAACTGGGACCCCCCAAACTGGAGACAATGGAGACCCCCAAACTGGAGACACTGGGACCCCCAAACTGGAGGCACTGGGACCCCCAAACTGGAGACAACGGAGAGCCCCAAACTGGAGACACTGGGACCCCAAACTGGAGACACCGGAGACCCCCAAACTGGAGACACTGGGACCCCAAACTGTAGACACCAGGGACCCCAAACTGGAGGCACTGGAGATACCAGAGACCCCAAAACTGGAGACATCAGGGACCCCAAATTTGACCTCCCAGGGACCTTGGAAACCCCCAAAACTGGGGACCTCCAGGGGCACCCTGAAACCGGGGGGGGCACCCCAAAAGAGGGAGGGCACCCTGAAACCAGGAGAGCACCCCAAAAGAGGGGGGCACCCCAAAAGAGGATGGGCACCCCAAAAGAGGGGGGTACTCCAAAAGAGGGGGGGACCCCGAAAGAGGGGGGACCCCAAAAAAGGGGGGGGACCCCGAAAGAGGGGGGACCCCGAAAGAGGGGGGACACCCCAAAAGAGGGGGGTCTCACCTGCACGCAGTCGGTGTTGTACTTGCGGCAAACCTCCTCGATGGACATCTTGTGCTCCGTCTGTGGGATGGGGCACCCCGAAACTCAGCACCCGTACCCCCAATCACAGCACCCCAAAAAACCCCAAATCCTGGCCCCCCCAAAACCTTGATCCTCAAATCCCCACCTCCCAAATCCTCACAGCCCCAAACTGCCCCACAGCCCCCCAAAATGCCCCACAGCCCCCCAAAATGCCCCAGAGCCCCCCCAGTCCCCCCCAACCGCCCCACAGACCCCCCAACCTCCTCACAGACTCCCCTAAACTGCTCCATAGCTCCCCCAAACTGCCCCATAGCCCCCCAAACTGCTCTGTAGTCCCCCTCAGCCCCCCCAAACTGCCCCATAGCCCCCCAAAACTGCCCTGTAGTCCCCCTCAGCCCCCCCAAACTGCCCCATAGCCCCCCAAACTGCCCTGTAGTACCCCTCAGGCACCCCCAAACTGCCCCATAGCCCCCTCAAAGTGCCCTATAGCCCCCCCAAACTGCCCTGTAGTCCCCCTCAGCCCCCCTAAACTGCCCCATAGCCCCACAAACTCCCCCTCAGTCCTCCTCATCCCCCCCAAACTGCCCCATAGCCCCCCAAACTCCCCCTCAGCCCTCCCCAAACTGCCTCATAGCCCCCCAAAACTGCCCTGTAGTCCCCCTCAGCCCTCCCCAAACTGCCCCATAGCCCCTCAAACTCCCCCTTAGCCCCCCTCAGCCCCCCAAACTGCCCCATAGTACCCCAAAACTGCCCTGTAGTCCCCCCAAACTGCCCCATAGCCCCCCAAACTGCCCCTTAGTCCCCCTCAGCCCCCCTCAAACTGCCCCATAGCCCCCCAAACTGCCCTGTAGTCCTCCCCAGCCCCCCAAACTGCCCCATAGCCCCCTCAAACTGCCCCATAGCCCCCCCAAACTGCCCCATAGCACCCTCAAAGTGCCCCATAGCCCCCCAAAACTGCCCCTTAGTCCCCCTCAGCCCCCCTCAAACTGCCCTGTAGCCCCCCCAAACTGCCCTGTAGCCCCCCAGCCCCCCCAAACTGCCCCATAGCACCCTCAAAGTGCCCCATAGCCCCCCAAAACTGCCCCTTAGTCCCCCTCAGCCCCCCTCAAACTGCCCTGTAGCCCCCCCAAACTGCCCTGTAGCCCCCCAGCCCCCCCAAACTGCCCCATAGCACCCTCAAACTGCCCCATAGCACCCTCAAAGTGCCCCATAGCCCCCCAAAACTGCCCCTTAGTCCCCCTCAGCCCCCCTCAAACTGCCCTGTAGCCCCCCCAAACTGCCCTGTAGCCCCCCAGCCCCCCCAAACTGCCCCATAGCCCCCCCAAACTGCCCCATAGCACCCTCAAAGTGCCCCATAGCCCCCCAAAACTGCCCTGTAGTCCCCCCAAACCCCCCCAAACTGCTCCCCAGCCCCCCCCAAACCTCCAACCCCCCCAAACTCACCATCGCCACCTCCTTCTTGAGGTCATCGAGGTCCCTGGTTTTGCTTTTGCCCTTCTTGGGTGACTCCTTCTCGCCCCCCTTGTCCTGCGTGGTGGCCACGCGGTAACTGTCGGAGCCGCCGAACTGGGGGGGGGGGTTACGCTGGGGGGCCCCGACCCCACCCTGGGGACACCGGGCACCCCACGGACCCCCAGAACCCCACTGGCAGCCAGCAGGGACCCCCCCAGACCTGCCAAGGTCTATGGACACCCTCCCCAGCACCCCAAAACCTGCAGCAGGGACCCCCCCAGACCTGCCAAGGTCCCTGGGAACCCCCCCCAGCACCCCAAAACCTGCAGCAGGGACCCCCCCAGACCTGCCAAGGTCTATGGAACCCCCCCCAGCACCCCAAAACCTGCAGCAGGGACCCCCCCAGACCTTCCAAGGTCTATGGAACCCTCCCCAGCACCCCAAAACCTGCAGCAGGGACCCCCCCAGACCTGCCAAGGTCCCTGGGAACCCCCCAGCACCCCAAAACCTGCAGCAGGGACCCCCCCAGACCTGCCAAGGTCTATGGAACCCTCCCCAGCACCCCAAAACCTGCAGCAGGGACCCCCCCAGACCTGCCAAGGTCCCTGGGAACCCCCCAGCACCCCAAAACCTGCAGCAGGGACCCCCACAGACCTGCCAAGGTCTATGGAACCCTCCCCAGCACCCCAAAACCTGCAGCAGGGACCCCCCAGACCTTCCAATGTCTATGGACCACCCCCCAGCACCCCAAAACCTGCAGCAGGGCCCCCCTAGACCTTGAGAGGTCCTTGAGACCCCCCCCCCAGCACCCCAAAACCCCGTTGGGATCCATCAGGGACCCCCCAGATCCTGAGAGACCCCCCCAAATCTGCCCCACCACCCCCCCCCAGCCTTAAGAGACCCCCAAAATAATACACCGGGATCCCCCTCCACCCCAATTCCCCCCCCCCGCCCCACAGGAACCCCCAAATCGACCCCTCCCCACCCCCCAAACCCCTCCCCGCCCCCCCCAGGGCACAAGGACACGGGGGGGGCTGTGGGTGCCCCCCCTCCCCCCTCGCCATCTGCTCCCCTTTAATCCGGTCCTGACCGAGGGGGGAGGGGCGGGGGGGGGGAGGGGGATGGGAAAGGGGGGGGAAATGTGTGTGGGGGGGCTCTCTGGGGGGGGAACCCCCCCTTTACTTACCTGGGGTCTGGGGGTGGCCCCCCCCCCCAATTTGGGGGGGACACACCAAGGCATTTGCCTCCCCCCCCATTTTGGGGTCCCAAATCTGATGGGGAGGGGCAGATTTGGGGGGGTGAGGGGACCCCAAGATTGTGGGGGGTGGGATTTGAGGGGGGGGAAGATGGGGGCAGTTTGGGGGGGGGGGAAATGGGGGGGATCCCAAAATTGGGGCTGTTGGGGGGGGGCAAACTGGGGGGGGGGGGAAATTGAGAGGGTAAAAGGGGGGGACCCCAAGATGGGGGTAAATTAGGGGGTGTCCCTATTTCCATGGGGGGGGGTCCCTATTTTTATTAGGAGAGTCCCTATTCCCATTGGGGGGGGTCCCTATTTCCATTGGGGGGGGGTCCCTATTTCCATGGGGGGGTCCCTATTTCCATTAGGGGGGTCCCTATTTCCATTAGGGGGTCCCTATTGCCATTGGAGGGTCCCTATTTCCATGGGGGGTCCCTATTTCCATTGGGGGGGGGTCCCTATTTCCATGGGGGGGTCCCTATTTCCATTGGGGGGGGGTCCCTATTTCCATTGGGGTGTCCCTATTTCCATTGTGGGGGGTCCCTATTTCCATGGGGGGGGTCCCTATTTCCATGGGGGGTGGTCCCTATTTCCATGGGGGGGTCCCTATTTCCATTGGGGGGGGGGTCCCTATTGCCATTGGGGTGTCCCTATTTCCATTGTGGGGGGTCCCTATTTCCATGGGGGGGGTCCCTATTTCCATGGGGGGTGGTCCCTATTTCCATGGGGGGGTCCCTATTTCCATGGGGGTGGTCCCTATTTCCATCGGGGGGGTCCCTATTTCCATGGGGGGTGGTCCCTATTTCCATGGGGGGGTCCCTATTTCCATGGGGGGGGTCCCTATTTCCATTGGGGGGGGTCCCTATTGCCATTGGGGTGTCCCTATTTCCATGGGGGGTCCCTATTTCCATTAGGGGGTCCCTATTTCCATTGGGGGGGGTCCCTATTTCCATTAGGGGGTCCCTATTTCCATTAGGGGTGGTCCCTATTTCCATGGGGGGGGTCCCCATTTCCATTGGGGGGGTCCCCATTTCCATGGAGGGGATCCCATTTTTGGGGGATCCCTGTTTTTATTGTGGGGGGTCCCTCACATTGGGAGGGGGGGGAGCCCTCATTTTTTGGGGGCGGGGGGTCCCCCTCATTCCTTGACCCCCCCCGTCCCCCTTCCCCCCAACAATGACTTTGTGCCATTGAAGCAGCTGCGTCCCCTCATTAATTAACGGCCTAATTAGTGCGGGGGGGGGAACACGCACTGCGGGCGAAGGGACACGCGTGGGGACACGGGGACACATGTGGGGACACGGACATGGGGACACCGGGACACAGACATGGGGACACATGTGGGGACACGGGGACACGGACATGGGGACACGGGGGACACCGGGACACGCGTGGGGACATGGAGAGACGGACACGGGGACAGAAGGACACGGATGTGGGGACACACGTGTGGATGCGGGGACGGAGGACATGGACATGGGGACACGGGGACGGGGACACACGGACATGGGGACACACGGACATGGGGACACACGTGAGGACATGGACATGGGGACACATGTGGGGACGTGAAGGACATGCGTGCGGACACACGGACACAAGGACACGGGGACACACGTGTGGACGCGGGGACAGAGGACATGGACATGGGGACACGGGGACACACGTGAGGACACGGGGACACACGTGAGGACATGAGGACACATGGACATGGGGACACACGTGAGGATATGGGGACACACGTGAGGACACGGCCATGGGGACACGCGTGTGGACACGGAGACGCGGCGATGGGGACACGCGTGTGGACACAGACGTGGGGACATGAGGGGACACCAGGACACACGCGCGTGTGAACACGGGGACGCGCGAGGTGGAGCCGGGACGGGGCCAAGGGCACGGGGACACGCGTGACGCAGGGCGGGGGGGGGGCACGCTCTGGGTGTGCAAGGAGGGGGGCACACGCGTGGTGCGTGGCACGGGGAGGGGGGGAGGCGTGAGCCTGGCACGCGCCTCGCACGCCCCTTCGCACGCCCCTGCGGCACCTTGCACGCCCGCCGCCTGCCGCAGTGCCTCGACGCACGCCTCGCACGCCCCTTTGCACACCCACCCGAGCACCTCGAATCCCCCTTGCACGCTCACCCCAGCACCTCACGCTCCCCGATATCACCTCGCACACCCCTTGCACGCCCCGTTCGCCCCTTGCACACTCACTGTATCACCCCACAGCCCCCGCTGAGCGCCTCGCACACCCCTTGCACACCCATTTATCACTTCGCAGCCCCTCCTTAGCGCCTTGCACACCCTTTGCACACCCCTTTAGCACCTCACAGCCCTCCTCCGTCACCTCACTCCCCCCTTGGCATCTTGCACACCCCTTGCACGCCCCACTTATCACCTTGCGCTCCCCTTTATCACCTTGCACACCTCTTGCACACCCATTCATCACCTCAGACCCCCCTTTTAGCCGCTCACACGCTCCTTTATCACCTCACACACCCCTTTGCACGCTCATTCGTCACCTCGCACCCCCCCTCAGCACCTTGCACGCCCTTTATCACCTTGCACACCCCTTTGCGCACCCCTTTATCCCCTCACCCCCCCGTTTATCTCCTTGCACACCCCTTTATCGCCTCGCACACCCCTTTGCACGCCCATCCATCACCTCGCAACCCCCCTTTATCCCCTCACACCCCCCTTATCCCCTTGCACACCCCTTTATCACCTTGCACGCCTCTTTGCAGACCCCTTTATCACCTCGCACCCCCTTTATCACCTTGCACCCCGTTTATCACGTTGCACACCCCTTTGCACGCTCATTCATCACCTCGCACCCCCCTTTATCACATTGCACCCTCTTTATCACCTTGCACCCCCCTTTGCACACTCACTCATGGCCTCACACCCCCTCTTCTCCCCTCGCCCCCCCCTTTGCACACTCATTCATCGCCTCTCCCCCCCTCTTCTCCCCTCGCCCCCCCTTTGCACACTCATTCATCGCCTCTCCCCCCCTCTTCTCCCCTCGCCCCCCCCTTTGCACACCCCCCCATCCCCTGGCAGCCCCCCCCGCCCCTTGCACGCCCGTTTCCCCCCACGTACCCCCATGGCGGCGGCTGCCGGGCCCGGGGGGGCTCTGCGCGCTCGGGGGGGGTCCGGGGGGTGCGGAGCTCCGGGTCCGAGGCGGCCCCGGCTGCGGCCAAGCGGGCTCTGCCCGGGGGGGCGCGGGGCGGTGGGTCTGGGCTTGGGGGGGGGCGGGGAGCGGCCAATCACAGCCTCTGCGCCCCCCCCGCGCCCCCCCCCGCGGATGGAACCGCCCCTTTTACTGCGGATCCCGGGGGGGGGGGGGGGCGGGGGGGGCTGCGGGAGAGGGGATCCCCCCCCCCCAATACACACACAATGCGGGGAGACCCGGGGGGGGGGGGATGCAGAGAGATACCCCCCCCTCAATGGACCCCCCCCGAATCGCAACAACCCCCCCCCGAACCCCAATAGACACCAACCCCCCCCCCCGGGAACCCCTGCAATGCAGAACCCCCACCATTGCCCCCCCCCCGCATTGAACCCCCTCATTGGACCCCCCCGAACCCCAATAGACCCCCCCCATTTGCCCCCTCTGCATTGAGACCCCCCCCATGCGCTCCCCTGCATTGAGACCCCCATTGGACCCCCCCGAACCCCAATAGACCCCCCCCATCCCTTCCCCCTGTACTGAGACCCCCCCATTGGACCCCCCCCACTGGACCCCCCCGAACCCCAATAGACCCCTCCCCCCCCCCGGGAACCCCTGCAATGCAGAGCCCCCCCCCACTGCACCCCCACATGGTGCCCCCCCTGCATTGAGACCCCCCCCATGTGACACTCCCCCCCAACCCCCCAATGGACCCCCCCCCCCAATCGCAATAGACCCCCCCCCATGGGGACCCCAGCGATGCAGACCCCCCCAAACCCCAATTTAACCCCCCCGCACCCCAATTTCACCCCCCCACTGCCCCCCCAAAGGAAATCCCTGCAATGCAGTCCCCTCACTGCCCCCCCCCCGCAGTGAGACCCCCCCAACGGACCCCCCCAAACCTCTGAACCCCCAATTTGCCCCCTCCAAAGGAAACCCCTGCAATGCAGCCCCCCCCCGCATTGCCCCCCAACCCCCAATTTACCCCCCCGCAATGCATTCCCCCCATTATCCCCTCAATAGAAACCCCCGCAATGCAGTGAGACCCCCCCATTGCCCCCCCCGAACCCCCAATTTTACCCCCCCATGGGAACCCCTGCAATGCAGCCCCCCCATTCCCGACCCCCCCATTGCCCCCCCCGAACCCCCAATTTTACCCCATCCCCCTCCCAACAACCCCCCAATTTAAACTTGCCCCCCCCCCGCAATGCGACCCCCCCAGTGCCCCCCAATTTTACCCCCTCCACCCTGAACCCCCAAATTCCCCCCCTCAAAACCGCCCCCCCCCTCATTGCCCCCCACCCCGCAATGCAGGGAACCCCAAAGGTCCCCTGCACTGCCCCCCCCATTTTACCCCCCCAATCGCCCCCCCCGCAATGGGATCCCTCAATTTTACCCCCCCCTTGCACCCCCACATTTATCCCCCCCAAAAAAAACGCCCCCCCCAAGGTCACCTCCCCCCCCAATTTGCCCCCCCCCAATTTAAAGCCCCCCATATTGCCCCCCCCCATTTTCATGCCCCCCCTTCAATCCTGGGGGGTTCCCCCCCTTCTATTCCCGCCCCCCCCCGTAATTAACGGTCTCGCTAATGACCTCGCCGCCCCCCCCCCCGCCGCAGCATCCTTGTTCCCGTTGCCATGGCAACGCGGCTGCATAGCAACGGGTATGGTCCTTAGCAACGGGGGCCGGGGATGCTGATGGGGGGGAACCAGACCTGGCGCCCCCCCACCCCCAAAATTAGGGTCCCCCACCCCCCCCCCCAGTGCTGACCCCCCCCCAGATGACCAAGAGATGACTTTGACCTTGGGGGGAGGGGCACAGGGACCCCTCCCCAACATTGGGGCATCGCCCCCTTACCCCCCAAATTGCCCCCCCCCAAATTGGGAAATCTCCCCTCAAATTAAGGTGTACCCCCCCAATCTCGGGGTGTCCCCCCCCCCTCAGTTCCTCCCCCCCCTTGTTATGGGGGGGGGGCACCCCGAGATGGGGGACACCCCGAGTCTGGGGGGTGGGGGGAGGGACACCCCGAGATGGGGGACACCCCGAGTCTGGGGGGTGGGAGGAGGGACACCCCGAGATTTTTTTTGGGGGGGGGGGGGAATTCCGCCCCCCCCATCGCATCCGGATGCCACCGGCATCCCCGATGACGTCACGTCTGGTTTCCATAGCAACCATCGATGGAGCCCCGGGGGGGGGGGATGGGGGGGGTCACCTTGCAGGAGGAGGAAAGGAGGGGGGACACATAAGCTGTGTCCCCCACTTTATCCGCATCGCCTTGGCCCCGCCCACCTCATTTCCATCTCATTTGCGTACGCGGCGCGCCCCCTCCTGGCTGAACCATGGAAAGGGGGGGGGGGGAGATTTGGGGGCGTTTTGGGAGGGGGGATTGGGGTTTTTGGGGGGGTGGGAAGACAATGGGGAGCCTTCCCTTAAAATCCAGGTGGGTTTTATTTGGGGGGGGGGCAGCAGGACCCCAAAACCGAGGGCACCAACACCCCCCCACCCCCCCCCCCCGAAATGGGACAAAACAGCCAAAAAAAGGGCAAAAACCAATAATAATAATAATAATAACCCCCCCACCCCCCCCCCGCCTCCCCCTCCCCTGTCCGGGGGGGGGGGATTGAGGGCATCCGCGCCCCCACCCCCCCCCATGATATTGGGGTGTCATACCCCCCCCCCCCAATCCTTCCAGGCACGGAATGGGGGGGTCCCATTCCCCCCCCCCCCCCGGGCAAGGTGAAAGTGGGGGAGCAGCACCCCCACACCCCCCTTCCCCCCCCCCGGGAAGGCACAGAGCAGTTTTTTTTGGGGGGGGGGGTGTTTCCAGTCCAAAAAAAAGGGGGGGGGGGGGCTTTTATTTGGGGAGGGTGGGACCCCAAAACTCCTGGCGGGGGGGGGGGGGGTGTCCCCCCAAAAGTCCTGGAGGAGGGGTGGCGTGGGGTGTCCCCAAAATTCCTGTCATACGCACGGCGTACAAAGGGGGGGGGGTCACTCTGGTGGTCGCGGCCCCCCCTCGGTTTGGGGGGGCGGTTGGGGGGTCCGGGGGGGCCCCCGAAGAGCCTGGATGCGTCGGCATTCGGGGCAGACGCGGATGTGGGTGCAGGGGGGGGGGGGGTCCCGCCGTTCCTGCTGCCCCCCCCCCATCCGAAGGGGGGGTCCCCGAGTAGAGTTTGCCGTTGCTGAAGCGCATCTCGCGGTTTGGGGGGACCCCGCGGGGGGGGCGGCGGCGGCGGCGAGCGCGGGGGGGGGCGGCGGCACGACACGGCGTGGGAGAGCTCGCGGAGCATCTCGGAGCACAGGGAGATCTGGGGGGGCAAAAGGGTCAGGAGACCCCCCCGGAGGCATCGGGGGACCCCCAAAACCATTGGGGACCCCCAGAACCATTGGGGACCCCCCAGAACCATTAGGGACCCCCAGAACCATTGGGGACCCCCCTGCACCCCACCGACCTTCTGCAACCCCCTGTGCCGAAAGCACAGAGAGATCTGGGGGGGGAAAGGATGAGGAGACCCCCCTGGAGGGATTGGGGGACCCCTCAGAACCATTGGGGACCCCCAGAACCATTGGGGACCCCTCAGAGTCATTGGAGCCCCCCCAGAGCCGTTGGGGACCCCTCAGAACCATTGGGGACCCCCCAGCACCTGCCAACACCCTTTGTGCCCCCCTCATATCATCTGCACCCCCCAATCCCCTCTGTGCCCCCCCCGACCCTTCTGCCCCCCCTTTTCTGCCCTCCCCCCTCTTTCAGCCCCCCCATTTCCCCCAGCCCCCCCTTTTCTGCCCCCTCCCCCCTCTTTCACCCCCCCATTTCCCCCAGCCCCCCCTTTTCTGCCCCCTCCCCCCTCTTTCACCCCCCCATTTTCCCCAGCCCCCCTTTTCAGCCCCCCCATTTCCCCCCACCCCCCCTTTCTGCCCCCCAGCCCCCCCATTTCCCCCATCCCCCCCTTTTCTGCCCCCCAGCCCCCCATTTCTGCCCCCCAGCCCCCCCTTTTCTGCCCCCCAGCCCCCCCATTTCCCCCCAGCCCCCCCTTTTCCGCCCCCCACCTCCTCGCTCTCGGCCGAGCGCCGCGTGGACCACACGAACTCCATGACGGCCACGAAGATGGCGACGATGAGGCCGCAGACGAGGACCACGAAGATACCGCCGATGTTCTCCATGCCCAACCCTGGAGGAGGCACCGAGGATGGGGGGGTCAGAAGGTGTCGTATCCCCCCCCCCTACACCCCGACCCCGGACCTCTGGGCGCCCCCCAAGTGCCCTCTGCGGACCCTTGGCCCGGTGGTCCTCCTCCTTGGGGCAATGGCCGCCTTCCCACCACTTCCTCTTGAGGATCTCCAGGCGGTTGTTCTCCTGCAGCTGCAGGATGGCCAAGGTGATCTCGTCCCGAAAGGGCGACCCTGGAGGAGGACGATAACCACCATGGGGTTCCACCACCGTTTTTCTGGGGGGCGCTGAGGTGACCTCTTGACCCCTCCCCGGGTACCCAGAGGCATGCCGATGCCGTAGCCCTTGGTGTCCAGCAGCCCCCCGATCTGCGTCAGGTTGCAGTTGTGCCGCCGGTGGTACTCGTTCATGGTGGACTCCAGCAGGAAGGCGTACTTGGAGTTCAAGACGCGGGCGATGCCTTCCTCCGTGCTCTTGACGAAGACGCTGGGTTGCTTCGACTGCATGTAGTTCCACATGCGCTGGTAGGTCTGGTACCGCGAGTTCTGGGGCGGGCGGAGACGGGCGGAGGGTGGCTCTGGTGGCCCGGGTGGACCTTCAGCGCCTCGGCTTGGGGGGGGTTGGGAAGGGGCAGCTCGGTCTGTTGGGTTGGGTTGGGTTGGGGTGAACCAGGTTGAGTTGGATGGGGTGGGTTGGGTTGGGTTGAGACACATTGGGTTGGGTTGAGCCAAATTGAGTTGGATTGGAGGGGATGGGTTGAGACACATTGGGTTGATCCAGATTGAGTTGGATGGGTGAAGTTGAGTCAGGTTGGGTTGGATTGAAGGGGTTGGGTTGAGCCAGGTTGAGTTGGATGGGTTGGATTGAGCCAAGTTGGGTTGGGGTGAACCAGGTTGAGTTGGATGGGATGGGTTGGGTTGAGCCAAGTTGGGTTGGATTGGATGGGTTGGGTTGAGACACATTGGGTTGGGTTGAGCCAAATTGAGTTGGATTGAAGGGGTTGGGTTGAGCCAAGTTGGGTTGGATGGGATGGGTTGGGTTGAGACATATTGGGTTGATCCAGATTGAGTTGGATGGGTGGAGTTAAGTCAGGTTGAGTTGGATTGAAGGGGTTGGGTTGAGACAGGTTGAGTTGGGGTGAACCAGGTTGAGTTGGATTGGATGGGTTGGGTTGAGCCAAGTTGGGTTGGGGTGAACCAAGTTGAGTTGGATTGGATGGGTTGGGTTGAGACACATTGGGTTGATCCACATTGAGTTGGATGGGTTGAGTTAAGTCAGGTTGAGTTGGATTGAAGGGGTTGGGTTGGGGTGAACCAGGTTGAGTTGGATTGGATGGGTTGGGTTGAGACAGGTTGGGTTGGATGGGTTGGGTTGAGTCAGGTTGAGTTGGATGGGATGGGTTGGGTTGAGACACATTTGGTTGATCCAGATTGAGTTGGATGGGTTGAGTTAAGTCAGGTTGAGTTGGATTGAAGAGGTTGGGTTGAGACAGGTTGAGTTGGATTGAAGGGGTTGGGTTGAACCAAGTTGAGTTGGGGTGAATCAGGTTGAGTTGGATTGGATGGGTTGAGACACACTGGGTTGATCCACATTGAGTTGGATGGGTTGAGTTGAGTGAGGTTGAGTTGGATTGGAGGAGTTGGGTTGGGTTGGAGGGGTTGGGTCGGGTTGGGGGTGTTGGGTTGGAGGGGTTGGGTTGGGGGTGTTGGGTTGGGTTGATCCAGATTGAGTCGGATTGGATGGGTTGGGTTGAGCTCAGTTGGGTTGATCCAGATCGGGTTGGGTTGGGCTCAGTTGACCCCAGTTGGGTTGAGTTGGGTTGGGTTGGAGGGGTTGGGTTGGGTTGGGTTGGGTTGATCCAGATTGGGTTGGGTTGGCCTCAGTTGACCCAGGTTGGGTTGAGTTGGGTTGGGTTGAGTTAGAGGGGTTGGGTTGGAGGGGTTGGATTGGATGGGTTGGGTTGAGCTCAGTTGGGTTGATCCAGATCGGGTTGGGTTGATCCAGATCGGGTTGGGTTGGCCTCAGTTGACCCGGGTTGGGTTGAGTTGGGTTGGGTTGGGTTGGAGGGGTTGGGTTGGGTTGGGTTGGAGGGGTCGGGTTGGAGGAGTTGGGTTGGATGGGTTGGGTTGAGCTCGGTTGGGTTGATCCAGAT